>NC_137507.1:17182500-17197500 GCF_041902795.1 Electrophorus electricus
GCAGAAGTTGAAAAATAATCAAAACCCTCGACTTCATCAATCCCATGCAGCCAATGGTGGACGTGTGTGTGTGTGGGGGGGGGGGGGGGGGGGGGGGGGGCGAGTATGGTTTGTGTGTGGGTGTGTGTGTGGGTGTGTATTAGCAACGTGAAGGTGGCACCCCGCCGCATGCTAACTCTGTGTGTGTACTTGCCGTTTTTTAACAATGAAGTAACACGAGGTTTTGTTCCCTAAAAGAATCTACTTTTACATTTATCTAAGTGTTTCATTTTTAAACTACCAGCAGGAGGCTTGGTCTCACGATGCCGTCCTTTATTTACCTAATGCATTTTCCCAGCATCAGAGTTGCTGAGTAGAATCCGAGCGACACATCAAGGGTCCCTTACAGGTGATGGAGGGCACTGCTATTCCCTCAGGTTGGAGAGATGTGTCCTGATAAACGCACGTGGTCTCTACGTGGACGCGGTAGACCCAGGGACCTAAAAAATGAGGGAATTAGGTAAAACTACTGTGCTATTATTCATGTTTTATATTTTTGTTTGTTTCTTGTTTTATTTGTATTTTTGGGGGTGGGCGGGGGGGCGGACTTGGGGTTAAACATATGCTTGAAGTAAAATTTAGGGTTATTCTAAAAACTATGCACAGATGTAAGAAGATATAAGATGTAAGAATGTGTTCAGGCCAAGTAATAGAGGAACTTAAATATCATTTAGGTTCCCATTAGCTTCTTGCAAGTATAGTAATACTGACATATATTTGTGTGAGTGTGTTTGTGGATATTCACATAATCTGGAATTTAAAATAATTTTAGATTTTATATGTCAGGGGTTTTTTTTGTTTTTGTTTTTATTTTTTGTTTTTTGCAAGCATGGAAAACAGTTTACATATAAAGCACAGAAGGAGGAAGAACCACACTTTCTTTTCTATGAGTTTCTATGGAGATGTTTCCACAGCAACAGTCCGCACTGAGATGCTGCCAATCAACTCCTCTGATCAATAATTCTTATCTGGGCCACTGTGTTACATTCAGGTGCAGTAATCCACCTCACACAACACACATACATACAAATGCTCATGTATACACGCAAAAACACCATCTACAATTTATCTGGTTAAGGATAAGGATGATAAGGTGAGAAACTCTCTCTCTCTCTCACACACACACACACACACACACACACATACAAACCTGCACACACATCATTCACAGGTCTTTATGATGCATAAATTATTTCTCTATCATGTTGTTCAGACTAGATTATTATTAGGTCTTTGTATGTGTGTGTGTGTGTGTGTGTGTGTGTGTGTGTGTGTGTGTGTGTGTGTGTGTGTGTGTGTGTGTAGCCCTGTAAATTAGTTTAATTTCAAACCTAGAGTGCTGGCTGGACACTTCTCTAATTAAATTGTCAGTAGGTAGATGATTAGAAGTAGCCTCTGAAGTATGAGTCTGCAGTGCGTGTGTGTGTGTGCTTGTGTGTGTGTTGAGTTAATGTTAAAAAATATCATACAAATGCATTGTCAAATATTTGTAGGAATGCTGACCATAAAATACTGTTTTAAAATACTGTTTTCTCCATGACTATGTCCCAGTAACTGGTACGAGTTCACTTTATTGCCAAAATGTATTCCTTTCAGTCCCACATCGACCTTCAGGAGCACACACACACACACACACACACACACACACTGAGACACACATACAGAGAAAGAGAGAGCAAGAGAGAGCACAGTAATAGGTGCATTTAACACACATTGAGTCATTTTTCCATGCAGTATGACTCTATATGGCCATGGTGCAGTCTTTTAGGCCAGTGTAAAGGTTAGTTATAGCCTGATGGGTCAAGTATGTTATGCAGCGGCACCTCTGCAGGAGACCCTACTCTTCATTACTGCCGTTTAACCTTTAACTCTATTTCAGTAATCCCACATACACTTCCAATGAAGATGCAGTGTGTGCTACCCAGAGTAAAATGCTAATCTGCTCAAATAATCCAGCAAAATGCGTAGCCTACAACAGAGGGAGAGATGATTATTTTTGTATGGCTGGGTGACATAAACAGTGTAATCGCGTTCCAAGCTATGGATGGATGAGAGCAGAGATAATTGAATACTAAATATGCGACAGATAAAGGGAAATATTAATTTATTAACTGTAAAATTGTATTTTTCTGCCATAGAGTCTTACTGCTGTAAAGAAACTGTTTAGGGAGGCAATGGGTGTAAGCACATGTATGCTTCCTATTTCCACGTCTTTTGTGTGTGTGTGTGTGTGTGTGTGTGTGCGTGCATCTCATCCAAGGTTAGAGGGCATTGCTATGGGCACCTCACGTATGTGACATTACTGGAATGTTAGCAATGAGCACCTCTAAGTGACGCAGTGGTGAGGTGTGGGTAGCAAGGTATCGAACTCTGCGAGCGCTTTGTGGGAAGAAAATATGTTTATAATAGGCTGATGACAGGAGAACCTGAACATTTTTATGTGTTGTTTGTGCTTTAAAACAAAACTTCAAACTTCCCTTTGGTTCCTGAGGTTGCCAGATTAGGGTTAGGTTAGAGTTAGGGTATGGATTCAGTGAACATGCAGCATTGGCTAGCTACAGTGATGCACAGGTTTTAGTTGTATGTGTGGTGGGTGGTTGTGTGTGTGTGTGTGTGTGTGTGTGTGTGTGTGTGTACAGGTAGTAGCCAGCCGTGTGTTAAAGCTGCAGATGAATGAAGAAGATGTGACCAGCGGATGACGCGTGTGTCATGTAACTCCTCTCCAATGACATCACACTGATCTCTTCATTGTGAGGTCACCAGAAGGATAGCCACTCCCCCATTACCACACATTTGGTTCACTTTGTTAACATGCAGCATCCAAATGGCGTGCTTAGAATTTATTTACACATGGGCTGCTTTGTTTGTTTATTGGGCATGCTTGATTTAATTCTATATGGCATCTATCTTGCCACAGTCAGGGGTTGGAGGGCAACAAAATGGCAGGCCATGGTAGAATTTCCTAAAACGCTGGTTCTGTAGAGGACAAGCACACAAAGCAGGGCTATAACAAACATTTTGTGTTACATTTTGAATGTATTATTTAATTTCTCTAAACAGTAATGTTTAAAAGCCTTTTATTGTGGCTTCTATTGTGTGTTATAGGTTCTTATCCATGAACTAATCCTTTGTGCGATAGCAAGAAATATATTGGTATAAATTTAATGGCAACAGAAATGGCTTCACACAGCCGTTGTTGTTGCTTTAAGGGTACTTGATGAAAAATACAGTCGAAATAGTAAATGAAAGCTGACTGCTCAGAAATTGCAACAAGTCATGTGACCAACCATGTGACAGCTAGCCAGTAACACATGACTTACGTGTGCAAAATTGAATTCAAATGCTTCTGAGAAGCTTGGGTTTCATTTTCTTGCTCTAACTTTGTTAACCTGATATGGCTTTGCTCTATACAGAGGCTTGGAAATCCTGTTAATCTGAAATTACTTCAATGGAGAATGAAACCATTGGTCTCCTACACATGTTAAAGTCTCAGCAACTCACCAATCCTTCTGGGCTTTAGTGCTTAATTATAGCATACACTGTGTGTAACTGTGGACAAAGACCTACGCTACATTCAAATTCTCCTAAAATGTTATACGGTTAGCCAAAAAAACAAAACAAAACAAACAAACAAACAAACAAACAAAAACAACCAAAGAGGTTAACAGTTTGTTAAATGGTTAACAATTAAATAACATTTTTATTATACCCTGAAAAAAAAAAAAAGATTTGACTTTATCCACTAATAGAAAAAAAAATCTACTGGTGTTTTTTAAATTTAAAATGTTGATTTATTTGCAATCGTATGACCTTTCTTTGCAGGGAGAGAGAGAAAGATAAAGAGAGTAAGCAAGGAGGAAGACACAGAAAAGACCTGGAGAGAGAGAGAGAGAGAGAGAGAGAGAGACAGAGAGAGAGAGACGGAGAGAGAGAACGAGAGAGAAGGAAGTGTCAGAGCCTAGCCGTATGGTTAAAAAGCAAAAATAAACAGTTTGAGCTCAAAGGATAAAATATCTGCAGCTTAGGAGAACTAAGTCGAAATGGGGAGGAGGATAAGCCATGTAAATATCCCTCTGTTTACCTGTCTGCACATTGCAAATTAATCACACACACACACACACACACACACACACACAAACATTGTGTGTGTTTGGCTGCCTGTGTGCCCCACATTAATCATGGGGGTGTGTGGTGAGGCTTCACTGTAAACACTTCTAAGAGCTACCAGTTGGCACCATTTTGTTTTGGTTAGGCTACAGCATGACTGATGGACCCTTAACTCTACACTGAAAGACTGCCAGGCGAGATTGAGAGCCCAGGGACAGCAGTGTGTGTGTGTGTGTACGCGTGGGTGTATGAGAGACACAGACCTTTGTGAAAAAAAGATATTTTGTGTTACCTCTGCCACCATCAGCTAGTTTCTCGTTTACTCTTATGTTAAAAGCTTTGTGTGTGTGTGTGTGTGTGTTAGCTGATGTAGCCCATAAGTAGAGTTGTAATAAAAAATGTTGTGTAGGGGCCAAATGGTTAGTTCTGCTTCTTTCCCTTTATAAGATTCTTACTTGCTGATTATTTCACATTTAAACCATTTGAATTAGCCATGGTTTAAATACTATTTCCTGTATAGTAAAAGAGAAAAAAAATTGTGCCTTTTCTTGGGGTGGGGGGGGGGGGGGGTCATCTTGACTTTGTACATTATCACACTATTTCAAATACCTGTCCCATTCAATTTCCCCTTTTGGGGGGGAGGAACAGTTTAATTTAATATATGCTGTGTGTTTAATCACAGGCCGCGTGTTCTTGCGCCTATGGCAGCGAGGAGGACAGATCACAGGCCTGAGCGCCGGCTCGCACGTTTTTGATTTTACACGAGTTCTCTCGATTCCTCAGGAGGTCTGGCGGCTGCTCGTGAACTGGCGGTGTTGCCCAGGCGCCTTTTATCTGTGCTGATGCAGAAGAATCACTCTCTAGCCCTCTGCTTTTTTTCTGACGCACTCACGCGCACGCTCACGCGCAGGCAGGTTAAACACGCTTCCCACTCGTGTCGGACAAAAAAAGGTTTACACTTTTGTTTCACACCCCCTCCATACCATACAATACATCCCCTTTAGTGCATGTCGGCTTCTACATTTCGACGTTCTTGGTTGTATTTTAAGCAAGAGCCCAGTTTAAATAACTTAACAGGTGAAAACAGCTTTTCATTACCTGCCAACAAATTAAAGTTTTAAATCAGCTGCCATACACCTTCTGCAACATGATGTTCCTTTTAAATGAATCTTCACTTCTGTCACTTCTAACGTGCTTGTAATTTTGTCTGGCCCACACGTTTGTTATTAGCGCGCGTGTGCACGGGTGAAGTGTGCGGACTGCAGGTCAGCATACAGCAGTCGTGTGCCAAACCTCATCTTCCACTAATTCCCCAACAGAGATCTTCACCCCCCCACACACGTCACGTCATGGAGAGAAGGTTACTTTCTCGGCTCCCGTGTTAAAATGCAATCCTTTGACACATACTGAAATGGAGCTTAGAAGAACAAGACACTTAAAGAAAAAAAGGCGACGATTAGTTTGATGAGGATGGTTGGCACTGCTGGCTCTAGGAGCTAAAGGACAGAGAACCGTTTCCACGTTCTTCTCTTTGTGCCTCGGTAACTTCGAAAAGAAAGCAATCCATCGCGCGCTAATTGCGTCGCCACATCCCGCATGAGGCTCCGCATGAGGCTCCTGCGTCGTTGTGGTACGATGCGCTGCGACCCCTCCCCGCCAGCTGCGCTTTCGCACGTCTCGTAATGACTTTTTTAAAGACATAACGACGCTTTATTAAACGTGCTTCTAAAACTCTCCCTTTAAAAATGGGTTGTCTGTGCTGGCATCAGATGTTGGAGCAGGGCGACGCTGGATTAGGCCTTCGTCTCGCAGCCGTTCCATTATTCCAGCTAGTCGGCAATCCGGCAGATTGATTGGGGACTTTTAATTAAACAGCAGTAATTATGGTGGAAATCTCCGTTGGAAAAGAAAGAATTAAAGTTCATTTCATCTGACTAATTATCTCGCGAGGCGAGGGCACGAGCGGACACGGGAGACAACGCGGATCAGGCCGCGCAGGTCCGAAAATACGCGCCAGAAATGTGTTTGAAAGGGGGGAGGCTTCCTTCCGTGGTGTTCATCTCCCTTTACCCATTTTTGATAATGGCAGTGAATAATTCCTCATTTAATTCCCCCCACTGTAGATTTCTCCCCCCTTTTCCATCTCTTGACATGCCTTAGGAAATAAGAGTTCGCCGTCGCTTTGAATTTCATCCGAGAACAATCACACAGGCGGCGATAGCGCTGTTGATTCTGTATCCACAGCTGAGTGAATGAGTGATTTGGGGCGAAATGTTTGCTGACTCCACCAAGAAAAGGGACGGGGGGTCGTCGTCCCCCCGCACCCCCACCCACCCCTCCATCTCCTCCTGTCTGTCTCTCGAGCTCGGGTTTAGAGGAAAAAGTAATATAGGAATCACTTTAGCCGGAAAAGAGCATTGCTATTTAGGCTTAGCACTCAATCAGGCGGACTGGGCGATGGCGATGGGAAGTTACCATTAGGCTGACCTGATTAGGACCCTGACTTAGGAACCAGCGTCATACGTGCCATTTCCCTGATAGTGCCGGAATCTGGATTTCCCGCTTGGCTGCGTCCGCGTGGCTAAATTCAGCCAAGCGCGGAGGCTCGCGACGAGCGGGGAAGGTAATTCTTATTTCAGTCCCCAACGCTCGCCTCACACTCGACAGAATCCGCCGCCACCGCGGAAATCCAATATTAACGGCGAGTTGGAGGGGGGGGGGGAGGGGGATATTAAGATTTTGGAGAGTTTGAATTTCCCGTAATATGGGAAAGACAAATTATAATAACATCAGGAGAGGTTTTATCTAAGACAACACAAAGCAGGACTTATTAACTGGCCTCACGTGCTCTACTCCCAGGAAAGAAAGTCAAAGCGTCAGAGGTGCTCTTCCGCTCTCACAGCGTGTTGACGAATTCGCGCCTCAGTCAGGTGAAAAGATCGAAAGTGCCCAGAGGCTAAAGGTCTTGTTTCGGCAGTGGTTTTGTAAAGACAAAACCGTTAAAAAGTTTTGCAGCTGCCTAAATAAAATGAAAAGGGAAAGTGCTTGGTGTGGTAGAGTTGCGCAATCTGTTTCTTCCAATAATTTTATTATTGTCTCAAGGCATGTTTGAGCATGATGGATCTCAGCACCCCAGTGCTCGCTCGCTCTCTCTCTCTCTCTCTCTCTCTCTCTCTCTCTCTCTCTCTCTCTCTCTCTCTCTCAGTATAGTGCACTGTTGGGTTTAAAGCCCAACAACTCTGCAGCAGTGATGCATCACTCACTGACACACAATCACAACTCCTCACTCAGTGAGCCCCGACTTCATTTTAACCTTATTTCACCACCTGCATGTGTGTGTGTGTGTGGATATTTGACTGCAGATGATGACTGCAGGTTTCTGCAGATGACCCAGCATTGAGCACACAATCACTCTTTCTCTTTCTCTTCCCCCTCTCTTGCTTTGCCCGGTCTGTCATCAAACTCCGCCCACCTTTAGAGCTGTCACTCCAGAACAGGATGCCCATTTAGGCAGTCCACAATTACACACTTGTGTGTGTGTGTGTGTGTGTGTGCTTTTGCGTGCGCGCGCGCAGCCTCTCTGTACTGCGAGACACCGAGCAGGGGGCCTGAGCCAGTGGGAAACGTGATCTGTGGCGGCCCTCTCCCCACGGGTGCGGTGGTCCGCGCGGGGTCTGCCCGTCAGGGGCAGGCGAACAGAGAGAAGGCTGTGTGCCTCTCCCCTGCTCTAGCCTCTTCCCAACAATTACCTTCAATTAGTGGAGTGCACTGGCACACAGGCCCTGAATGGAGGTGCATTAGAGGCCAGGGTGAGCGACTGGAGCAGGGCCAGACCTGCTGTACCCCCCCAGCTCCTTTACACCACCCCGGAGCTAGGGTTACACCACACACACACACACACACACACACACACACACTCACACACACTCACACACACACACACACACTCACACACACACACACTCACACACACACACACACACACACACTCACACACACACACACACACACACACACACTCACACACACACACACACACACACACACACACACACACACACACACACACACACACTCACACATACACACACACACACTCACACACACACACACACACACACACACACACACTTTTTGTGCGCCTTTCTCTCTGTCCTCGTCTGTCTTCCTCCGTTTCTCTCTATCTGTGCCGCCTCTATCTCCTGCTCTTTCGGTCTCTGTCTCTGTTTCTCTCTCTCTCCCTCTCTCTCTTCTTCTCTTTCGCTCATCTTCATCTTTTCTCCTTTGTGCTCTGCTGCTGGCAGCGTGTGGATGGAGGGAGAAATGATTGACAATATTGGTGTGGCAGGACAGTTAGGACAGCCTAAGAGAGCACCCCCCTGACTGACTGACTACACTCTGAATATGCAGAGAGAAGTTCTTTTGAGGTTTTTCAGACCACCTACAGAGACAGGTGCCTTCATTTCAATATGCCTGTATGTGTGCGAACACGTACGCATGCGTGTGTGGTTTGTCTTAGTGTGCGTGTATGAGAGTTAATAAAGGTGAGTACAGAGTATGTTTTTTATACCTTACACCTGGATCATTATGGTAAAACGTGAAGTATATAGACATAAAAGTGCAATAATTTCTCATCATGGGAACATTTAAACGCTTCTCTTGGGAGTTTGCGTGTCAGTATCCTAAGGTTACTTTTCCCAGCAAATCTCATTTTATTGTGTTGTGTCACTGCATGTGTGATTTATAGTAATGACCTCACATTGTCTGTTACAAAGACAACAGAAAGCCAACGTATAGGCCTATAGCTTTCAGCTTTGAATCAAAATACACATGACAGCAAATTAATAATGAACATAAACATGCAGAAAACACGCACGCACACACACACACATTTGCCCTGGGAAAGCTGCGTGTCTAGACACATCCAATAAATCTTATCTATCATTATTAATAAGCTCTGACAAAAGGGATTTATGAAACTGTATCGCAGGTCTTACATGTAAACAAAAAAAGAGCCAAATATAAACTCCACCACTTCATTTCGGCCTTTTCCTGTTCAAACGCAATAATTCCATTACTGAGGTCATAAATCGAAATTATTGCACACTAACAGAGGCATCTTTAATTGAAAGCTGTGGCAGTCTGGCACGCATGCGAGTGCACGTGCACACACGCTCACACACACGCACGCAAATGCTCCGCAGGAATGCCAAATGTCCCGGGGTGATACTTTGTGAGTGGTTGTCAAGGCGATGCTCAAAATGGCTCGTGTACCCATCTCCGCATCGGATGTCTTCCAGCATACGTGCAGGGCTGCATTTCGCGATTGCATGTGTGTGGATATGCAGGTGATGTGTTCACTGATTGTACGACTGAATTTAATCAGCAGTACTATCTGTGTGTTTGTGGGCTATCTTGCATTGTGACAGTTATGTGGAGGTAATGCAATGATCGTTGTTTGTGGAGATGTGCACTTAATCAGCAGGGATGTGCTGTAGAAATCCAGAAAAACAGCCAAACAAAACAAAAAATTCACATATTTTTCCTGAAGCTTAAATCTTTGTTTTGTGCGTGTGTATGTGTGTGTGTGTGTGTGTGTGTGTGTGTGTGTGGGTGTGTGTGTCAGAGAGTGAGAATTTGTGGGCGCGAGAGACAGCGAGGATGGGAAATAGATTTGAAGTGTTTGTGTGTCCGCACGTGTGTTTGCACGCATCACTGAAGCCGTGATAAAGTTTGTGCCATTTCTAATTAGAAGTTGGCAAAAATGTGATCATTAGTTTTTCAATTAAATGATACAGCATTCCACAAAGCCGGAGACTAATCAGTCTGTAATTAATACAGGCAATTCTTTTTACAGTTTATTTATAGATTTATTTATTTACTCACTTGCTCTCTGTTGTCAGTAGCGCAAGAAACTAAATAGAGGCTACGTGTGTGGTGTATACTCTTAATTCTGTATGTGACAGACTGACAGACTGTGAGCTCTACACTTGTTGGCAGGTAGTTTATCTAGATGAATACACCTCCACCCCCTCACGCACACATGGGTAGAACTGCAGAAACACTCTCACACACACAGGATTTATGTCAGGGTAGGCCATGTCTGGACCTGAAGCTCGACCTCTCTGCAGAGTTTCTGACACACCTGGCTCTGATATGAAAATGCCAGTGTTACCTAACTGGATCGGCTGGGTGAGATTAGGCCCCCGCGGAGCTCTGCAGGGGTGGTGCACCTCCAGGCCTGGAGCGCAGCTACCAGGCTTGCCATGAACACTGTCACCGTCGAGAGTGTGCGCCCGCTAGACACGGGATGTAGCCGGTAGGTTTGTGGAAAGAGAGATAACATCACAGTAAAGGCAGGTGATTAGGGGATTTAAGCCAGGAGTAATTATAAGCTCTCTGCACTAAGCACTGGCAAAGTATTCATTAAAGCATCACATTTATCAAGCTCTGAAGGTATAAAACCAGAAAGTATGATGTCTATGTCTCTGCGTGTGTGTTTGTGTGTGTGTAGCTGTTCTAGCATTATTTTTTCTTCCACCACAGATTATTCTTACTGTAATTTAATTCGCAGATATTTTATTTCATTTTCAATTATTTTATTATTTCAAATAATTACTATTGATGCCGTTTCCTATACAGAAAATAATATCAATCCTTTGTATGCTAAGACACAGCACATGGTACTTCTGGTACTGTAGGATAATTCACTCTGTAGTCTTTTCTTCTGACCACGGCGGCTGAAGTGCTCTGGGCGGTTGGAGCTCTTTCCTCTCTGTCATGTCCTCTCTGGGGTCTTCGTTAGCGGGCCAGATGGTGGCTTAGTCCTGGCAGGTCGCATCCACCAGCCGCATCTCTCTTTTAGTCTCGTGCACGCTCGTGCCGTTTCCACACCAATGATTACAGTCATTCTGCCTGAGAATGCTCACACACACACACACACACACACACACACACACACACACACACACGCACGCACGCACGCACGCACACACACTCACACACACACACACACACACACACTCACTCACACACACTCACACACACTCACACACACACACACTCACACACACACACACACACTCACACACACACACACACACACACTCACACACACACACACACACGCACACACGCACGCACACACGCACACACACACGCACACACACACGCACACACACACACACACACTCGCATCACCGTCTGCCCGGCATAAACTGTAGACGAAAGCATAAACACTTTGCACGCACACCATGTGTATGCCATGAACACACCTTACACACACTGTACACACAGTGTGAAAACACTGTAAATACAACATACACACACTGAACGTGTACCATATACACATTGCAAACACACTGCACGCACACTGTACCCACACCGTAAACACCATACGTGTATCATACTTATACCTGCACAGTAATTTTGGCTTCTGCACAAATAGAGAACACTCATTTTCTATATTTCTATAGACCGAACCCCAAATCACACAGAAGAGCCCCATATTAGGAGCACTGTGTTACTACCATTTAAAATGCACAGGCAGTGTGTGCCGTTAAAGTGCCGGTGGAATTTTTTGCATCTTAGTTATACATGTGCATGTATTCATATTCCCTGTTAGAATCCTATTAAATTCCTGCTGTAGCATTTGGGATATTAAGCGGTGGGAGTAGAGGGGGACAAGTACGACCACTTGGTGTGTCCTGCGATTCCAATCACCCAGAGCTCGGAGAACGGAAGAGCAGAGGAGAACGGAGGCAAAACAAGAGAAACGACTGAAGACTCGCTCTGCGAATAAAGGCCCCGGTGTTCTCCAGAGGCACGGGGTCGGAGGGACGAGAGAGAGCAGGAGAGAGAGAAGGAGAGAGAGAGAGAGTGTGTCATTAACGTGCTAAGAGATTTAGGCACGGCGTGTGGAGAGCGTCAGGTGAACTCTCGAGTTAGGACCTCCTCACAGCTCACCTGAAGGCGTTTTGGGATTTTTCGACGGTGTGTTCTTGGGCCAGTTGAGTGTCACCGGGAACGTCACGCCCCCCCCCCTCCCCCTCCTCCTCCTCCACACGACGCTCCCGCTGCGTGTGCAGAGAGATGATGAGCGGCCGATCAGGACGCGGAAGTGAACGCCGTCGCCTGGGAGCATGAAGATGATGGGGTCTGTTGAAGTGCGATGCGCCTCTCTGCGCCGGCTCGCCTTTGAGGTCTCAAGTGGGAGAGACAGTTCGCAGAAGACCCCCCACACGAACATATCAGCATGAACGCTGTACATCCGTACAAGAACCACGCTATCTGAGCTCTGATGACGGAGGGACAACGAGAGTAGCCTGTCTTTCCTGATCATTAAAGTTAAGGCTGTGTGTGTGTGTGCGTGTGTGTGTGTGTGTGTGCGTGTGCGTGTGTGCGTGTGTGCGTGTGTGCGTGCGTGTGTGCGTGTGTGTGTGCGTGTGCGTGCGTGTGCGTGTGTGTGCGCGTGCGTGTGCGTGCGTGTGTGTGTGTGTGCGTGTGTGTGTGCATGTGTGTGTGCGTGTGTGTGTGTGCATGTGTGTGTGTGCGTGTGTGTGTGTGTGTGTGCGTGTGTGTCTGTGCGTGTGCGTGTGTGTTTGTGTGTGTGTGTATGTGTTTGTGCATGCGTGTGTGTTTGCATGTGTGTGTATGTGTGTGTGTGTGCGTGTGTCTGTGCGTGCGTGCATGTGCGTGTGCGTGTGTGTTTGTGTGTGTGTGTGTTTGTGCATGCGTGTGTGTTTGCATGTGTGTGTATGTGTGTGTTTGCGTGTGTATGTGCATGCATGTGCAAGTGTGTGTGTTTGCATGTGTGTGTATGTGTGTGTTTGCGTGTGTATGTGCGTGCATGTGCAAGTGTGTGTGTGTGTGTGTGTGTGTGTGTGTGTGTGCATGTCTTCATGTGTGTGGTAAGGATGTGCTTTTTTTTTATAGCTGTCCTACATTTCAGAGAGAGGGAAAAAATAGAATCTGATTAAAATTGTCTGATTGTTTTGGGAGATATTTGCACACATGCGGATGGCTTAGAAGCAAATATGCACAAAGACAGAGTCTACGCACTCCAAACACCACTGCCAGTGCAGGGCTTGGCAAACAGGTAGAGAAAGCATTTACACACTGCTCTTTTATAACTGCTTGCATGTGTGTGTTTGTGTGTGTGCGTGTGGCTCTGCAGTAAAGAATAGAGCTTTCAGTCTGCTCACATAAAAGCAAAGACGTCAAAACTCAAAGAACATGCCTTAGTGAATACAGGAATGCTTGTCAGCAATTTGATTTATTTTATTATAAAAATAAATTCTTAAGTCATTTGTTTGCTGATTTTTGGTTCTAGGTGCAGTTCACACAGGCTGAAGCCTAATTCATTACAGTGAGCGTGTCAGCAGTGAACCTGGACCTGCGTTAGAGTTCCTGACCATTCCAAATAGGTGAGCAGTTGATTTTGGTGCTGCTAGTCCTCAACAAAACCTACCTGTAACTGTCGCTAAAGCGGGATAAATATAACGGGAAATTTTTTTTTTCAATGTTTCAATATGTTCAATATAATGCTCACATTTAAGAAATACTACATGGAAAGTTTGGAAATGTGGTAACTAAAGTAAACAGAAGCCATTCCTTCTTTACATATCAGCTTGGAGAAAGGTACAGGGGAAACTGGACTACCATTCCAAATTTTACAAATAAATGAAAAAATGCATAGGTAACAAAATGTAATCCTAAAACACCCCAAATGCATCTAAAGAGAGTTAACCTAAAGTTAAAGAGGTGCGTGTGTGTGTGTGTGTGTGTGTGTGTTTGTGCGTGCATGCGTGTGTGTGTGTATGTGTGTGTGCGTGTGTGTGTGTGTGTGTGAGAATTACTTTTATAGCCACCTTTCCGACTTTCCGACACTCACTCACAATCCATTCTTGCTGAGGTCATGGAAAAATTTACTTGAAATGCACACCTCTTAGAGCTATCTTTTTGCCTCATTTTCAAATGCTCTCTCAACTCAAAATTAAGGCAGTTAGAAAAAAAACGAATTATAATATTAAAACCATTCACACTTCACATATTTTAAAAAAGCGCACACTTCATGCTGGCGATAATGCAGAGAGATTCTGCTTAATTAAACTTAAGAAGAAACCCCACACTCTTGCCATGGCATGGAAATGTGCAAATTATCAAATACAAATTAATTAATGTTTTGAGTCCACGTTTGGAGCAATGAATTGCATTTAGAAAATGAAAAAAGATAGGGAGAGCTGGCAGAGTGTTGCTGCATTGGTGGGTAATTTATTATTGCCAAGTTCAAAAAGCAAAATAAAAACCGCACCACAAACACTGCTGGTCTAATTTTATACTTTACGATCCCAGATTATTATTTTTTTAAAGTATGGAAATATGTGGAGGTGATGCAGATATAATCAGTCTTTAATAACTCATGTTAGAACGTGTGGAGCTCCCCTCTCACTACTCTCTTTCCGAAAAATTCTGTTTCTTTCTTCATTTTCTTCTGGTATTTTCCTTCTCTCTCTCTCTCTCTCTCTCTCTCTCTCTCTCTGTCTTTCTGTCCATCTACAGCACTTTCAGAAACATTAGCTCTTTTAATCAGCGGGGATGAAACAGGCTTTAGGTTGCTTGCCCTTTGACCCTTGGCCCGGCAGTGACCCTTGATCCCTGTTTGGTTTCTCTTGGGTCAGTTTGTCCTGGACAAAGCCTGTGCAAACATGGGACTGTCAGTCACTTAGCATGCTAATGCACCCTGATGCATGGGGCGGACGAGGACTTCAGAGTGACCCCCTGCCATGACACAGCCAGTCACTTGACCCCCCCACCTCAGCAAACTTCATGGGGTACAAGAGGGCTGCCCCCGAG
>NC_137507.1:17207500-17217500 GCF_041902795.1 Electrophorus electricus
TGGCATACCTTATGCAGTATTGATAGATGCTGGATTTGAGATGGAAAGCACAGGATGGCGTGTGTAACTTTCACCTGCTGATCCTGCTCCAGGCTGCCATCTCCTCTCCTAACCCCCCCCCTTCCCTTCCCTGTCCGCTGCTCTCTCCAGACCTGCCAGTCAAAAGCAGCACTCAGGTGTACACTAGCGGTGCTGGATCCCACAGGTGAGATGAGTATCGCTACCTGCTCCAGCCAGGCATTACGACTGACCCAATCTCATGGTGATCCCCCTGTACACACACACACACACACACACACACACACACAGACACACACAGACACACACACACACAGACACACACACACACACACACACACACACACACACAGACACACACACACACAGACACACACACACACACACACACACTCACACACACACACACACACACACACACACACACACACACACACACACACTCACACACACACACACACACACACACACACTATCATTATCAGGATGTGTGTGGAGATGCGTCTCCCTCCTCCCGTCTCTTTGTCCTCGTAAATGAGAATGTGGAACTCGAGAAACTTCCGTGGCTCCTCCTTTCCTCTCTCTCTCATTCTTCAGCCCCCCCTCCCACCTCCCTCTCTCTCTCTCTTTCTCTCTCCCCCCAGAATCTGTCTCTCCATCAGACTCTGTTTTCTAGTGACCTTTTAAATCTGTCCATTCCCAGGTCCTCTCATTTACAGGCTTTTAGTTCCAGAATTAAACAGCTATTTGCTCTCACTCACCCAATTTCAAGACTTACAAAAATGCCAGAATTCATGTCCCATTAAAACAAAACATTGTACACTGTTGGTGTATTTCTAGATGAACATTTAACTCCATGTTTTGTACTGGCTCATTACCCATCTTCAGCTGAAATTCACCATGTTTTAAATATTCTTTAAAAACCTTCTGACACGTAACACAAGCACGGTGAATACTTAACCTTCTTACACGCGTTTATACTTCTTGAGTTCTTGTGACTCTTTGCATTTCAAACCCTCCAGATAGGCAACGATTACATCTGTTCACCTCAACAGGAAATTCTGTGAAATTTCATTTTCAGTCTCAGTCCATTTTGTCTGCATGCCGAGTACTTATCCAAAAATACTCCAGGCTCAAGACATTTGGGAGGGACGAGCAGAATGTGTATTGTTGGGTGTGAGATACGGCGGTACGGAGAACGGGAGCGTGGTTGACTGCCACTGTGAGAGTCAGAGGGTTATCTAGCAGGATCTGTGCCACTCTTTTCTATTGGTTCTCCATATAAGCCCACTTTAACCAACCTCACGTGTCTTCAAAGCCAATCACACCGAGACTTTTAGAGCCCAGATCCCAACAAATGTAGCGTAGTCATGAAAAAGGCATGATTTCAGCTTTTGCTTTTAGTCTGTTTCTCTCTCAGTTTTGGTTTTAGAAATGTCTTGTATGTCTTTTTATATTATTATTATTATTATTATGATTATTATTATTATGATTATTATTATTATTATAAAGTAGAATGAAGAAAAACAACCACTTGTGGATGCTTGATTAGAAATAAATAAATAGCTAATAAAGTTCTTAGTTACAGGCAGATATTAAAAAGCCGTGCTTTCACTTTTAAGTGAGCAATGTTCTGAAGTCATTCAAGATTGTATTTCAGATTTGAAATAGTCCCCTAGAGCAATTCAATCCAAAATGTTTGTCAGACCCTTTTCCTGTTGATGTAAAGATTTAGAAGCTGCAGAATTTGCTGTTATGCACACGCACGCACGCATGCACGCGCGCACACACACACACAAGCTGGTTTCAGTAGATGGAAAATAGGGCGATAGAGATCAGGGGAGCTTGGGGTGGTGATGTGTGATATGTAGTGTGGTCAGACATTTCTCAGGGCAGTCTGTACCCACTGGCAAGCAACAACAGCACAAAAAAAAGACAAAGATGAGGGAAAAAAGGCATCTAAAAACAAGCCTCACTCTGGTGGAGGAAAAAGAAATCTAGCAAAAGTTAAAGCAGGTTTTATGAATACAACTGTGTGTTTCTGCATTCATCTAAGCAAACAAATAAACAAAAAACTATAGCATAAACCTGATAAGATACATGATTTGCATAAAGCACCCAGAAACATGTGAGTGGTGTCCCTGACACCAGGAAAACTCCAGCAGAGAAGTGCCCACACTTTAGCCCAGTATGACTGCAATGCTGAGAAACATCTAAAACCAGCATCACGGCAGCACGTCCACAACGCGCAAACGTGCGGAGTCGAACGGCCTGCGCTCGGGGGCGTGTGCGCGCGTGACTGTTTTTCGCGTGTGCATGGTTTGAAAACGGGTCCTGTTTCTGACCTGTTTAATTAATGGGGGGGAATCCTTGTCGATTTAGCCGCAGCACGTTAGGAGAGCTTTCAGCCCAGTGAAAGCAAAGGCTGATTAATCCCAGTTAATCCACGGCGTGACAATACCCCCAACCGTTCATCCATCTCCCCCCACCCCTCCTCCTTTACTCACTAATGCCAAAGAGAGAGAGAGAGCGAGAGAAATGGACCATTTGATTACTGTATCTCTTTTGATTCTGGCACTTGCTCGAGTCCTGAAAACAGTCTTGAGTCCTGTTTTCAGTATGCCACGGTAAACACTGTAGCAGGCCATAGTGTTCCATGTCGATAGTCATGGACATTAGACTTAAATATAGTATAATAAATATTTATTATTTATTAAATATGTATAATTGAAAATAAATATAGTATATCTGTATAAATTAATATAAATATAGTATAGATGTGTTTAATTTGGACCATCTGCTGATACTGTATGTGCAAGATGATTGTTTAAATATTTAGAAAGTGATAATTGCAGGTTTGTGTTCAATGAAACTATTGTTTATGTTCGGGGAGATTAAAACGGAAGGAATATAACAGAAGTATACTGGGAACCCCACTGTCTTTGCTCTACTGTATCTTATATCAAACAAATTCAACTGCTGTGTGGAGACTTTATTTCCTCCGTGAGGCTGTGTGTTTGAGTTCACAGCGGAAAGTAATCAGAAAATGGAAACAGAAAAAAAGTGCTACCTGTGTTTTCAGCTACTAAAGTCTAGGCAGATTAAAGCTAGATGTTCTGCTTCCTTTCAAACCTTTATTTAAAGGAGCATGGCGCTTGGAGCTAAGACTGTGGTCGCTTTTATATAATGGGTTCACAGCAGGTTGCGGGGCTTTCTTTTTTTGGACATGAAACAGCTGTTGACTAAAAATACATTTTCGTTAAGATTGGGTTTGGTGGCGCCGAACACTTTTGCTTGTTTGATTTTAATCTTGTCTACAGGGAATCTGAAGCGGCACTGGCGTCCTGGGCGAGGGGCAAGCGCAGATCTCTGTGCGCTCTGACGACGCGCAAGGTCGTGCATATTCGGTGACCCTAGCTGAGGTGATCATAAGGAAACTTCTAGTGAATGTGCTCATAAAACAAAACGTGCTTCACGTTTTCTAGGTATGAAAGTGCCATGAGAAATGTTTTGCCTTCCCCACGAGGTTTCAGAGAGGTGGTTATTTTGTATTAGCGTGGGCTATGTGTGAATATACCCCGTAAATACGTGTGTGTGTGTGTGTGTGTGTGTGTGTCATACCTGTTACACTTGTCTATAGCTCAGCTGTCCTGAATGACCTGTGCACCTCTTGATCCCAGAGTGGCGGGGAGCTCAGGTGCGGGTGTATAGGCCGTGACACTGATCAGTCCACCGCACCTGCTGAGCAGTAGCATGCATGCCTGTATCTGAGTTGTGTGTGTGTGGGTTGTCTGTGTAGCAGGTGTGTGTATATGGATTGTGTATGTTGGGGGTGGGGGGGTGTCTGTGTGGTGTTTCTAGGTATGTGTGGGTGAGGGATGTCTGTGTAATGTGTGTGTGTATGGGGTGTCTGTATGGTCTGTGTGTGTGAACAGAGATATGTGGTGTGGTTGGAGCTGGATGTGAAGAGTACGGACCTGGTCAGCCCTTTGCACTCCTCAAGCTACTGAACGCACTGCATGCACTGCTGTGTGTGTGTGTGTGTGTGTGTGTGTGTGTTTGTATGTGTGGTTGGGGGATCTTATCGCAGAATTGTAAACATATTTTGGAGGTTTGTGGCAAATATAGTGATGGGCAATCTTCCAGTTTAGCCATAGCAAAAACCCTCCGATGTTTGGTTGTATTATGTGTGTATATGTGTGTGTGTGTGTGTGTGTGTGTGTGTGTGTGTGTGAGTGTGTGTGTGTGTGTGTGCATGTGTGTATGTGTGTGTGCGCGCACGCATGTGTGTGTGGGTGTAGGTGTGTGTGTGTGTGAGTGTGTGTGTGTGTGTGTGTGTGTATGTGTGTGTGCGCAAGAGTGACTTTTCATGTCACATAACTTGATAAGATAGCCATACAATTTTCACTTGGAATATTTAATGCATGAATGTCTGAAGAATATTTATTCATTTTTGTTTAAAATAAATACCCATTAAACGATGCAACCTTTCCTACCTAAGCTATTCTTATTCTTTTTGGTGCACTGCTGGTTTTTTTATTGTTTGTTGTGTGCTTGTTGTGTGTGTGTGTGTGTGTGTGTGTGTGTGTATTATAAACTGAAGTGAACTGATAACTCAGAGTGTTAGAGTAAAACCATGTCAAACCTTTGAGCTTTGGTGGATTTGTATGGTCTGGTAAGTTAATTTATTTTTCTTAAACTTTTCCACTTTCTACATTCTAAATATGAAAAGAGCAAATCTATTTAATCTTAAATTTAAAAAATATAATATTTTACAAGCCCTGGTCTGATCTATAGTTACATTTAGATTAAAAATTTTGCAGCATGGCAAAATATCACGACAAGTGATAAAAAAAATGAAATGACATAGAAAATTGCACATTCTATAAGCACAAGTGTTTAACGAAGTTCAGAGTGTGTGGTTTAGTATGGAGGGCACACAGCATATTAGACAGGCATCACACGCACATCACAATGCACAGACAGACACACACATCTACACACACACACTGCGTCTGCTGCTGAAGACCACATCAAGCAAGCAAGGTGCCATTAGTCTTCACAGGGTAATGTTTTGTGACTGTCTGGTGATCTGTCCATTTCGAGATAAGGCCTCTCTGTCTCTCTCTCTTTCTCTCTCTCTCTCATTCTTACTAATAGCTGAAACGCTTTGTTCTTTTCTTACCCAGATAATGTGAGGCAGTGAGAGTTCCTTCCACACCAGGGCCACCATGATTACATCTCCGAGTTGCGGCTAGGAAAACATTTTTTAAAAAGCTAAAGGTCCTTTTCCTTGCTCCTTATCTTCAGGCGTGATGCACGCATCTGCTCATTCCGTGTGGTCTCCCACAGCTTGAAAGTGTGGTCATTAAAGAAGAAAGAAAGAAATAACAACAAAAAACAAACCCTTGAGCCATGAAATTGGGAGGGATGGATTTTGCTGTCTTTATCTGTAGCACACTATCACACCTGTCCGTGTGTTCATCTTTTCCAAACAAAGTTGCGTTTTGTTTTGGCAAGGTAATATGGAAACTGAATGTTGATCAGGGCTGATCAGTGCCACTGATGTTGTATGGCAGAATAAGCACTTAAATCCTTGCTTTAATTGGATCATGACACTGGGGATACCACATAGATGAATATACTACTGCTACAACAAAAACAACAACAATAATGATAGTTTATACTTTTTTTGCTATTTTCTTTTATTTCTTTTCCACTTTAACCATTTATAATTAAACTTTCGGAACTTGCTGTTCAATTAATAAGAATCAGAAGAATCATCTAGCGAAACCAGCACATGATCCATGAGCCAGACGTCGTTTCAACTTCTTAACAAAATGTTTGAAACTGTTTGGGTGTCTGTTTGGTTGTGTAATTATTCATGCAACTTTGATGGAAATACTTATACACACTTTTTCATATACTCAACAGAGTTCAGATCTTTGTGCACTTGTGAGAAAACACACACACACACACACATACACACACACACACACACACACACACACACACACACACACACACACATACACAGACACACACACACACAGACACACACAGACACACAGACACACACATAGATACACAGGCACACTTACACACACACACATACACACAAGTCCATTCATTAGTGCCATCTAGTGAATAATCGCACACTAATGCCCCTCTCTGTCTCTACGTTTGTCACACAAGCCATACAAATAAAGTGCAATGAATACAAAATAAGTAAATACATAAATAAATACATAATGCATAAAGAAATAGACAGATGTGAGATTCATTGTTCATTGGGTCCCAGTTTGGAAATTTTGGATTACAGAATACGTGCCATTAAATGTAACTAGTAACATATTCCATTAGATTACTCAGAGTAAGTAATGTGTTTTAAAAACTTTGGATTACTTCAGTATTATGTCGACATAATCCAAACATGTTACTCACTTTGATTACACTGAAATCACATTTAATGGTGTATGTTCAGTATTCATTAATCTGTAATCTGTAATCGGTAGTGAAATGGATTTGAATAGTAAATTGTGTTTGTGTAATGTGCCACTTGGGAAGGATATGCAATGATTCATGGTCTATACTGAGAACAGTTGATGGTGAAAATATCAGAAATCGATTTCTAGGAGCTGACTGTGAAGGAGAAAGAGTCAGAGTGAAAGCAGGACATCCACCAGTCATTCTGAACTGCTCCTCCACTTCCTGTGTGTGTGTGTGTGTTTACTGAGTGTACAGTCAGAGACTGAGGTGGGTTCAAGTTCTCCATTGTCCCTGCAGACTTTGCCATGTACACTGATGGTTATGTCACCACTTAGCGATCTAAGTGACACTGATGGGTTTGAAATGCACTCGGAGTCCCTAAAGACCCCCCTCTGCCCCCTGGTCCCCACGCCCAGCCCCTGGCCCCCACCCCCGACCCTGGCCCCCTAGCAGGCTGCTCTGTTGGGCCCTTCAACCCGGTCTAACCCCTCCCCAACCTCCCGCCCTTCAGCCGTCTGCTTGGCGTAGTGTTTGGTTACCCCGCTGGGAGAGGAAGGCCAAGTTCACCGTCAGGAGTATGTGTGTGTGTGTATGTGCTATGTGTGCGTGTGCACATGTATGTGTGTGTAAGTGTGCATCTCTGTGTGCATGTATGTACAGGTGTGTGTGTGTGTGTGTGTGTGTGTGTGTGTGTGTGTGTGTGTGTGTGCCTGCGATGTATGTGGGAATACATAATCCTGCTGGCATCATAGGGGCACTATGCTTGGATCACATTTTTCCAGTTCTGGCGAGCAGGAGCGATCACTTTTTGGGCCTCCCAGCAATCTCATCACATTTCAAAAGTTATTCCTGCCATCAGGAACAGCTATAACACACACACTCCGCAACACATACAGCCTGGAACACACACACTCTGCAACACATACAGCCTGGAACATACACACACTCTGCAACACATACAGCCTGGAACATACACACACTCTGCAACACATACAGCCTGGAACATACACACACTCTGCAACACATACAGCCTGGAACACACACACACTCCGCAACACATACAGACTGGAACACGCACACTCCGCAACACATACAGCGTGGAACACACACACACTCCGCAACACATACAGCCTGGACACACACACACTCCGCAACACATACAGCCTGGAACATACACACACTCCGCAACACATACAGCCTGGACACACACACACTCCGCAACACATACAGCCTGGAACACACACACTTCGCAACATATTCATGCTATAACACACACACTCCGCAACATATTCATGCTATAACACACACACTCTGCAATACATACAGCCTGGAACACACACACACTCTGCAACAAATACAGCCTGGAACACACACACACTCCGCAACACATACAGCCTGGAACACACACACTCCACAACACATACAGCCTGGAACACACACACACTCCGCAACACATACAGCCTGGAACACACACACTCCGCAACATATACAGCCTGGAACACACACACATTCCGCAACACATACAGCCTGGAACACACACACACTCCGCAACACATACAGCCTGGAACACACACACTGCAACACATACAGCCTGGAACACACACACGCTCCACAACGCATACAGCCTGGAACACACACACACACTCCGCAACACATACAGCCTGGAACACACACACATACTTCGCAACACATACAGCCTGGAGCACACACACGCTCCACAACACATACAGCCTGGAACACACACACACTCCGCAACACATACAGCCTGGACACACACACACTTCGCAACACATACAGCCTGGAACACACACACACTCCGCAACACATACAGCCTGGAACACACACACACTCCGCAACACATACAGCCTGGAACACACACACACTCCGCAACACATACAGCCTGGAACACACACACTCCGCAACACATACAGCCTGGAACACACACACTGCAACACATACAGCCTAGAACACACACACGCTCAACAACACATACAGCCTGGAACACACACACACTCCGCAACACATACAGCCTGGAACACACACACTCCACAACACATACAGCCTGGAACACACACACTCCGCAACACATACAGCCTGGACACACACACACTCCGCAACACATACAGCCTGGAACACATAAAGGCTGCACTATTTATGCGTCCTATTATTTTTTACAGATTTTATTTCTGAATAAGTACCGTGACAGTGGTCACCATGGTGTTCCTTTTTCATACTGTCATTGCCCGTTGAAGCTGTTAGACGGCCACATTCGGGACAGAACCAGTATTTGGGGGCGTGGGGGGGTTGGGGTTAAGGAAGAGCGAGAGAGAGAGTCATATATGTTTAGTCTATTAAAAGAGACAGAAGGGGAGGCACACTGAGGTGACCTTGAGATCCAGTTACCCCAGCGCCAGAGTGACCGCCTCATCGGGGGTCACTCCCTCTGACCCAGCCGAACCTGACTGCCTGACTAGGTTACACCGACACACACCCCTGCCCCCTCTCCCTTTCCCATTCTCAGCCCTAACGTTCCATGGCCAGGCATTCAGCCACGGATAAGACTCGTTTCCTCTGACTTTCCCTTCCTCTTCACTGTCCTGTTTGGGATTAAATTAGGCACAGGAGATTATAAAACAGCTATAAATATGGATAAATATGATTGGATGCATCTGACTTGATGACTCTGATAGTTTAACACTGATGGGTTGACTGTGATAGGGTAACACTGACTGGTTGACTCTGATAGGGTAACACTGACTGGTTGATTCTGAAAGGGTAACACTGACTGGTTGACTCTGATAGGGTAACACTGACTGGTTGATTCTGAAAGGGTAACACTGACTGGTTGACTCTGATAGGGTAACACTGACTGGTTGATTCTGAAAGGGTAACACCGATGGGTTGACTCTGATAGGGTAACACTGACTGGTTGACTCTGAGAGGGTAACACTGACTGGTTGATTCTGAAAGGGTAACACCGATGGGTTGACTCTGATAGGGTAACACTGCAGGGTTAACACTGACTGGTTGACTCTGAGAGAGTAACACTCACTGGTTGACTCTGATAGGGTAACACTGACTGGTTGACTCTGAGAGGGTAACACTGACTGGTTGATTCTGAAAGGGTAACACCGATGGGTTGACTCTGATAGGGTAACACTGCAGGGTTAACACTGACTGGTTGACTCTGAGAGAGTAACACTCACTGGTTGACTCTGATAGGGTAACACTGACTGGTTGATTCTGAAAGGGTAACACCGATGGGTTGACTCTGATAGGGTAACACTGCAGGGTTAACACTGACTGGTTGACTCTGAGAGAGTAACACTCACTGGTTGACTCTAATAGGGTAACACACTGAGAAGGTAACACGCACTGGTTGACTCTAATAGGGTAACACTGAGGGGTTAACACTGACTGGTTGACTCTGAGAGGGTAACACTCACTGGTTGACTCTAATAGGGTAACACACTGACAGGTTAACACTGACTGG
>NC_137507.1:17227500-17237500 GCF_041902795.1 Electrophorus electricus
CACGTTGTTTTCCAGGTTGGTCGCTGGGTCGCTCTCCCAGAGGCTGCCGCCGGGCCACACTTGTCTTAGGGTAGCTGTGTTACGGGCAACTCGCTGTCCCATTACTCACTGCTGCTGCTTCAGTACATTAATACATTAAATTATATTGCGCTTTATCTACATCATTTGTTTCTGTCTGTCTGTCTGTCTCGCTTTCTCTCTCTGTGCATGTCTGCTGGCGTGATGTGGATAAGCTGAAGAGGCCATGATAACAGATCCGTTTATCTCATGTTCCCCCTCGTTTTGTCTGGGGCTCACCCACCTGGGGCTCCTCGTTCAAATCTATCCCGTCTGCTGCTTCTCCTTCCTCTTTAAACTCACCTTAATGCGTGCGTGTGCGTGTGTGTTCAGTGGGCTCGCATGCACGCGTCCTCTTGCTCCTCTCGCTCCTCTCTGAGTGTACTTGGGCCGGTAGGGAGCACTCGCTCAGGCAGCTCCGCCCACAGCTCGGAGGTGCAGTCTTTAGGTTCGGGCCGAGTGCACCGCTTGCGTTTCCTGCGCCTGCGCTAGCTTTGCACCTGAGCGGTTCTGCGGCGAGTCAGCGGCGGGAAGACGGAAAGGACACATTTCCGCTTTCGCAGCTTATTTGTAATGTTTTAATGGCCCTGTATCGTTGCAGGCATTGATCAGGACTCGATAAGGCTTGGCTCGTGAGGTGAACTTGCGCTGTTTCTAAGATGGTGAGATAGACGAAGAGCAAGAGAGCGAGAGGGAGAGATTAATACGATATAAAATCTACCCCAAATGCTGTATACTATTTTAGTCAGCATTTCTCTCTCTCTCTCTCTCTCTCTCTCTCTCTCTCTCTCTCTCTCTCTCTCTCTCTCTCTCTTTCTCTCTCTCTTTCTCTCTCGCTCTCTCTCTTTCTCTCTCGCTCTCTCGCTCTCTCTCTCTCTCTCTCTCTCTCTCTCTCTCTCTCTCTCTCTCTCTCTCTCTCTCAACACATCCAGTATTTTCAGTACTTTTCCTTGACTGTTTTCCCTGTATGCACAAGTGATCGTGCTGTATTTGTATGATCTGGCGTATCCAGGCTTGTAGAGTTATCTGTTGGTGTGAGTGTGCACGTGCGCGCGTGTGTGTGTCTGGGGGGGGGGGGGGGGGGGGTAACTGAGCGTATCTTTAATAGAAAAGTTGCAATCTTTCTGTTTTACAAATTCATGCCCTGCAAATCTCCGAAGGAGTTGGATAACTATTAGGATATGGCATTTGTTGTTATGCATGTGGTCACGGTAGGCAGGGTACCTTGACGCAGAGAGAGAGAGAGAGAGAGAGAGAGAGAGAGAGAGAGAGAGAGAGAGAGAGAGAGAGAGAGAGAGAGAGAGAGAGAGAGAGAGAGAGAGAGAGAGAGAGAGAGAGAGAGAGAGAGAGAGAGAGAGAGAGAGAGAGAGAGAGAGAGAGAGAGAGAGAGAGGAGATAAGGTCTGTTAGTCCCTTTTGCGCCTGCCACGCAGTTGCACGCTCATTAGCATTGCGTCTGCCTGTGCGTGCGCACGCCTTCTCCAGTCTGCGCTCCCTGACTGTCGTTCTCGTGCGCGGGGGCACGGACCGATACGCCCATGTCACCACAGTTTAATACAATAACCATGGTGCTTCTCTCCGGCCTCATTATGCTTCCCTCCTCAGTCACCGTTAAAGTAACAGCGATTTGGCCAGATGGCTGCTGTCCAACTTTTAGTTTGGGAAGGAGTTTAGAGTGGTGTGCATTTTTAAATGAAAGAAATGCAAGAAAGTAAAGACTTTCTGTTTCTATTGAGAACTCACTTTGTCTCTATGGAGATTGTACATTTGATCAATAAGCATCACTTTTGGATCAGTTATGATCTTTTAATCAGCAATAATCTTGATGTTGTCAATATTGATATAATATCCTTATAAATGTGGGCAAGCTCGAGGAAGCCTTTATATGTATTTACACACAGCCTGTCCTCGGACCCAGACGGGGGCCAAACATCGGTCCAGCTCTGCTCTTCAGTCCCGGTTTCTCCCCTACGCTCGACGGCATGATAAACTCTCCCTGCACTCGTTCATCTTCAAAACGGGCTCGCTCTCTCGTTCCTCCTTACTTCTCTGACCCCACTGCTCTTTAATACACACATATCACAGCCTGCTTGCCTCCCGAGCGCACACAAAAAAAACCCAAAACACTACTCCACCGAACCTTTTATTTGTTGGGTTGGGTTTTTTTTTTTTTTTTGGCTTTTAGCTCAGTCAAAATAAATATTTTCCATTTATATGCAAATGACCACCTACTGACCAAGAATGGATGGATGGCTTCTTGTTTTCAGTGTGCTCGCAGTGGTACAAGCGTGCGAGGCAGCGAATAGACAGAAATCAGAGAGGATCCGTCTCGTGGTTTCTGGAGTAAATAATCTTGCCTTCTGTTGTTTCTATGACAGTCTTGAAATGAGAAAGTATTAACTTATAAGTTATAAACAGTTGGAAAGAACTTACTTTATACCGGCAGAGGTGGGTGGAGGTTTACGCGCAGGAGCGTGGGGTGCTGGGGGCAAAGGAAGAAAGCTGACGCGTCGCTTAGTTGAGTTCCCCCCAAATTGCTGACATAATTACATGAATGTAATTTTTATGAGTCACACAAATCTCGGTATTTTCAGTGAAGCAGATAATTAGACTTGGAATAAAGCAGGACTGAATAATTAATACATCAAAACTAGATGAACTTTTTCTAATTATTTTTATTTAATCTCCATTCTAATTATTGTTGGAGTCGGCCGAGCAAGATTGCCTCTCATTCAGGGAGTGAAATGCACCCTTGCCGGCGTATTCTCATCCAGTGAAATATTAACTAAGCGTGCAGAGAGAGGATCAGAGGGGGAAGACCCCCCAACACCCCCCTCCTCCCCTGATTGAACTGTAATTTAAAATCCTCTATTGCCAACAAACAATTTGCATCCACACCTGGCATGTTGCTCTTTCTCTCATTCTCTATCTCTCTTTCTCTCATTCTCTCTCTCTTTCTCTTTCTTTTCCACGCCTTATTTTTTCCCAGCCAGTTGCAGGCCTCTGGAATGTGAGACGATCAATATTTTTCCAGGTTTAAATGAGTCTGTTAATTACCATAATGTGCTGTTGGAGGAGATGTCTAGGCTTCTCTGTTTGCTAAGAGGTAGTTTAGACATGGTCTGACCAAGGTGGGTTTATGTGTGTGGGCCTGAGAGAGTGTGTGTGTGTCTGTGTGTCTGTGTGTCTATGTGGGTGTGTGTGTGTGTGTGTGTGTGTGTGTGTGTACCACTGCTGACCGCAGGGGAAAATTTTCACACTTATCTCTTGTCTCTTTCTTGCTACCAGGAACTACTCCCACATCTGATCAGATAACCTTTAAAGCTGATATAAGCATAATGAATGAATCCTCTTTACATACACACCATACACACACACACACACACACACACACACACACACACACACACACACTCTCTCTCTCTCTCTCTCTCTCTCTCTCTCTCTCTCACACACACACTCTCTCTCTCTCACACACACACACACACAAAACAAAAAAGAAATGCTGTGACTAAAATTTGCAAAATTCAGCATTTTATTTTCTTGAAAAAAAAAAGCCCGTTCCTTCATGCAACTGTTGTACATCCCTGTGAACGCGTCCAAATTTACACCTTCACCCCCACCCCCACCCGGCTTGAGCATCATCTGAGCTTTAATTAAAGTCGATAATATATGACCTCTTGTTCGGGAGAGCCGCTGTGGTGAAGGATGCGTCTGAACTGTGCTGGGCTTTACTTCCTCTGGCGTAGCTGCGAACAAAACAAAAGCGTCGTTTACGAGCATGAAATGAGCTATAAGTCTTTCCCTCCGCTATCTCCGAGCTTTGCGCGTGGATACACCAGATTAAAACTGCCACTTAATTAATGTACAAAACAAGATCAGATTTAATTAACATCTGATTTAATTGCATCGTCACAATTGCTTTTCACACTATATGGCCTGATAAAAAAATGATTGCAGAATGTAATAATTATACAGACAAATATAATAAAGCATGAATGCATTGAAATGAGGTTTGATTTAAATCCAAGCCAAATCACTTTTACAGAGAAAATATGCTAATATCACATTTCAACAGTTTTATTAATTATTTAGGTTTTGTAAATAATATTATTAAATACTGGTGATTATGTGAAGAAATACATATTTATGCAGACGGTACGGTGATTTTGTTCTGTGTCTAAATTGATTCACAGATGTCTATTCGTTCTGTTTTTTCTGTACCGAAAGACGTTGGATGTTAATTTGTAGCACCTTAAATTTTAGCACCTCGAGGCCCTATCTGAAAGGAAATTATTTTTTACTCACATGTCATTCAACAACTCAGAATTATGGAAACTGACCATGGGAATTGCCGAAAAAAGTTTTTAACTTCTCTTTTTCTTAAAAATTAATATTATTAATTTTCAATTTTAGTTTATTTGAGAGGGGGAAAACGTCATTGTGCTTTATTGTTTGTAGACAGTTGGTGTACTATTATTATAGACTTCACAGTTACAGTTTTATGTATTTATATCTTTGTTTATATATTTGTTTATTGTTTGTAGACAGTTGGTGTACTATTATTATAGACTTCACATTTACAGTTTTATTTATTTATATCTTTGTTTATATATTTGTTTATTGTTTGTAGACAGTTGGGGTACTATTATTATAGACTTCACAGTTACAGTTTTATTTATTTATATCTTTGTTTATATATTTGTTTATTGTTTGTAGACAGTTGGTGTACTATTATTATAGACTTCACATTTACAGTTTTATTTGTTTATATCTTTGCCTTTTATTTTTATGACATTTTTTTCTCTTGGGGCGATTGCGGTCGCTGGCGTGTGTTGGTGTGTGTTGCTGCGATCGCTGGCGTGTGTTGATGTGTGTTGCTGCGGTCGTTAGTGTGTGTTGCTGCGATCGCTGGCGTGTGTTGGTGTGTGTTGCTGCGGTCGTTGGTGTGTGTTGCTGCGGTCGCTGGTGTGTGTTGCTGCGATCGCTGGCGTGTGTTGGTGTGTGTTGCTGCGGTCGTTGGTGTGTGTTGTTGCGGTCGCTGGTGTGTGTTGCTGCGGTCGCTGGCGTGTGTTGGTGTGTGTTGTTGCGGTCGCTGGCGTGTTTTCCTGCCGTCGCTGGCGTGTGTTTGGTGTGTGTTGCTGCGGTCGTTGGTGTGTGTTGCTGCAGTCGCTGGCCTCCAGCAGACGTTTGCTCACACACAGCAGCGGTGGACGCAGGGCCAAAAAAGTTGGAGCGTCACCAGAGCCTTCGCTTACTCCCCCCTACACACACACACACACACACACACACACACACACACACACACACACACACACACAGCATGACAGAGTCCTGCCTTGCCCTTGCGGGACATCGCTCAAGCAGGAGAGAAGATCCAAAGGTCGGGTATGCAGAAACAAGCATCTGCTTGGGAAGTTTCCCACAAGCCGTTTTAAGGAGGCGTAAGCAGTTTTCTGTGATGTCGAAAAATTCGAGAAAAAGGTGTGTGTGTGAGAGTGTGTGTGTGTGTGTTGGTTCTCCCCCTGTCCCAGGCAGGAGCCCCGGCAGGGTGCACCACGTCCCTCTCGCCGCAAGGACCAAGGATGGAAGCCCTGCGTGTCTGTGGCCACCGCCTCCGAGATGCTCTCTGATGGAGGCGCAGTTAAGACTCACACAACAACGAACACGGCCACGTGAAGGCCAAATATAAAGGAACTGGGTATGCGAAAAGTGCCACGAGGTCTCGGAGCGTCCAGTGCACGAGTCTCACCAGCAGGCCAAAAGCACTGGGGTGATGGGAGATGAGTGAAAGGCATACGGAGCTTAGTGCGTCCGCGTAGCCCTGTGTGTGTGTGTGTGTGTGTGTGTGTGTGTGTGTGTGTGTGTGTGTGTGTGTGTGTGTGAGAGACAGAGAGAAAAAGAGGGAAGGAGGATATCCCATCACTCCTCAGTCTCCATTCCGGCTTGTTAGCTACTGTGTCATTACACGGAGGCGAATATGACGCAGCTATCGGACTTAATATCGCTTCAGAGATTTATCTTGTTCTTATTATTTTCAATGGGACTATTTTTTCTTCGTCCCGGTTATCTGCAGTATCTGTTTGTGGGGGTTGTGTTTATGTTTGTATACAATGTTTGCCGTTTTATCGGACGTGCGGTAGTGGTGGAGCTGCTCCTGGCGGCTCGGCCTATGTTTTCAAATGCGTCTATTGCCACCATGTGGCCGCCGGCGGTACTGCACGGCAGGGGCAGCCTTCACGGCAGCATTCTCAGCGGGGAGCATACAGACCAACTCGTGGGTGAACTTAGCCGCAACAAATGCGCTGCTGTGTAGGGTGACCGCACACGAGCTGGAATGCCGATGTGAGCAGACACAACATCTGCCTCCTTTGTGATGGTGATCTTTTTTTCTGGAATCTTCTTCGCCGAGATTCGCTGTGAAGATGGAGGCCTGGAAGCTGGAGCACGCCAGAGAACGTCTCGACTGGTGAAATCCCACATCAAACGCCTTTGGAAGTGACCTCTTGACCCTTTGCCCCTATCTGGACCCCATCTCCCATGTGGCCACCGTAGAAGTTGCACGCAGCAACCGCTACAGTACGAATCAGAAGCTAAAACGTCATATGAATTATTTGGCAAGGAGTTATGTGAAAGTAGTAAGACAAGAAACACACACACGCACCCACCCGCACGCCTCTGCTGCAGGTAGCGTGTACGGTCTGTCTGGCGCCAGCAGGGATGATCCGGTCACGCTCGAGCTGGGATCGCGGCTACGGGTAGCTGCCGCACAGCCTGTGTGGCTCGTTTACGATTGGCCAGCCGAGCAGGTGTGGGCGGTGGTCTGTTCACGCACCTCCGGATGAACCCCTCACCTGCGCGTGACCTGGACGGGAGCCGGGGCGCAGCAGGTAAGGGGAGGTGCCGCAGACAGGCCGGAACCTCCCCCGGTGGGGGTCACGCGGCTGGCGGGACCCGCGCAGGGGTGTCTGCAGGAAGTAGGCGGTCAGGCGTGACGGTGAACTCTGCCAGCGATGACGAGGGACGGGGGTGGGGCGGGGTGGGGCGGCGGTAAGCACGCACATGGGGCGTGACCCTCGCAGGCTTCTCGCTGTTGTGTGCAGCGGCGCAGACAGGCGGGCTACATGTGAACGTTTGACCATGGCGGGGGTGAAGGGTTGAACACGGTCACTGTCCTGGCACACAATGGGTCCTCTCTGCTTAAACTCCTTGAATCGATACCTGATCTCTCAGACCCTCTAGCTGTCTTTTTCTTACCCTCTCACTCTCTCTTCTTCTCTCTCTTGCTCTGTCTCTCCCGCTCTGTTTTGCAGTCAAGGAAGGGTGAATCGCCCACTCTCCAAAGAGACTCACCTTCTCTTGTATCTCTCTCTCTCTCTCTCTCTCTCCCCTCATCCTCCCGTCTCTCCTTTACCACCCTCTATCCACCTCGACCTTGTGGGGTCACCTGTCTTTGTCAGATGAAGCTCTGGGAGAGCTGTGTATGTTCATATATGTGTGTGTGTGTGTGTGTGTGTGTGTGTGTGCGCGCGTCCCGGCTCCGGGCCTCTTATCTCTCTGGGCTGCTGCCGTTTTAAATTATTCATCCCCACTGCTCCCACACACACACACACACACACACACACACACGCACACACACACACATACACACGCACACATCTCCATCACACGCCTGCCCGCATCCGCTCGCCCGAGAGGCGGTCGCCGTGGCAACCTTATCAGAGATCGCAGATTTCAGCTCCAGAAATGAAATAAAAGGGGAAATTGGCTGTATTAGCATAAGAGGAGGCAGGCCTGAAGTCGAATACACACATCACCCCTGAAACGCCCCCCCCCCACTCTTCTCCTCCTCGCTCCCTCGCTTCTTATCTCTCCAGTACGATCGCTTTCTCTCTTTCTGTATTTTTTTCTAATTCCACCCCCCCCCCCTTTCTTTCCCTCTCTTTGTTCCTCCCTCACTGGTGGGGAGGGAGAGAGAGAATGAGGCGCGGGAGGAAATAGATGTGGTCTGGATGACCTTCGACCTCTTCAGAACAAGTAAACAATATGCAGTAACCTGGGAGACGGGGTGGAGGTTGTCAGGGGCGACGGGGTTGACAGGCGGCTTGATTTCCTGTAGACTGGGTGCTGAGGGGGTGTGCGGGGACATGACTCTCTTCCTGTGTTTCGAAGAGGTTTATTTTGGCAGTCTGGTCCTGGTCTGCTGAGATCCAGCCCTCCTCATCGGCCGGGTCTCCTGGCCGGAGCTCACGTTTGCTCCTCACGAGTGCTGCTTCAGAGACCACATAAACATCACAGCAGTGCCCCGGCCCCTGCAGAGTCCCAGGCACACCTACCCAAAATAGCATTGCATCCGGATGACAGCGTCACTCTTCCGAATTGGCCCCTGTATGGAGGTGGAGATGGAGGTGATCTATGGTGATGGAGGTGATCTACAGTGATGGAGGTGATCTATAAAGTGATGGAGGTGATCCAAAGTAAAGGAGGTGATCTACAATGCTGGAGGTGATCTACAGTGAAGGAGGTGATCTATAGTGTGATGGAAGTGATATACAGTGATGGAGGTGATCTATAGAGTTATGGAGGTGAGCTACAGTGATGGAGGTGATCTACAGTGATGGAGGTGATCTATAGAGTGATGAACCAACAGTAGAATTGCAGCATCCATACAACACAGCATACCCTTCAACCTTCTGTGCAAAGTCAAGGGTATGTGTGTGTGTGAGTGTGTGTGAGAGAGAGAGATATGAGATGAAGAGAAGGTGAAGATGGAGAGAGACATGGATAGATGTGTATTTCAGTTCTTTTAGGACTACATTATCACACAAACACACAGCCCCCACTCTACTACTTATACCTGTTCTTTCAGAATACTCTGTTTCACTCATTTTAAGGTATATTATAGAGTAAATATATGTTGTTATGAAAGTGTGGAATATAAATTTGAAAGCACCCACAGTAGGCCAGGGCTCACTTACTCACCAGCAAACACCATCATTATTCGCCAACAAACACCACCATCATTCATCAACAAACGCCATCATCATTCACCAACAAACACCATCATCATTCACCAACAAACACCATCATTATTCACCAACAAACACCACCATCGTTCACCAGCAACCACCACCATCATTCTCCAACAAACACCACCATCATTCACCAACCATCATCATCATGGAAATACAGGTGAACTCTATAGACACACGCTAACAACTGCACATGGGCACGCCACACCCACCCAACCATTTGGTTTGTTAGTGTTCATGAGATAATCTGGGTCCAGTGAGTTCTCTGGAACTGGGTGCGATTTTACAATTTCAGAAAAGCCCCTTTTACTGGGGCCGAAGTGCTTGCGGATAAGACACGATGGGAGACAGGATTGAGCTTTCTGGAAGCAATCTCTTTCTGCCCTCGGACAGAAAACCCTCTGTGACTGCAGAGGTTCAAACTGCCCTACTCTGGTTCTCCATGTCAGTAAAACGCACACGGTAAAGCACACGCTAATGTCAACGTAGTGGCCTGTGCGGCTGCATGTGATGCGATCTGGCAACAGAATATGGGAAAGTAAATGCAGTGGCTGAGGTTGTGCGGGCTCAGTTTTGCTATCGGAGTCTGTGGTTCTGAAGAGTGGTTTCTTCTGAGTAGAGATGCAGAGAATGTACCAACGCAGAGGTAACGCAGAGCATATGGGCCTGATGATTTGAGGAGGTCTGCCATAGCATTGGAACTCTAATATGCATGAATGATCAGCTACAGTCTTGGATTGCTCAATAAATATATGCACACCACTGCCAAGTAAATGGAGGAACACACCCACCCACACACACCCACACACCCACACACACCTAAACCTATCCCTGGTTTTGCATATAGTAGTTAAAGTTATCTGGTTCATTACTTCTAAAATAAGGCATATGTTCAAACTTTAAAAATCAAGA
>NC_137507.1:17245000-17307500 GCF_041902795.1 Electrophorus electricus
TTCTCCTCCCTCGTTCCATCACTCTACATTTCCCAACAAAAGCTGCATACCTCAAATTCAACAAACCAAACAAACAAACGAACAAATAATAATAATAATTTTTAAAAAATAGACGAACACAACAAACAAGGGCACCTGCTCTCCCAGTTCCAGCGAGCATGTTAATATATTTAACAGGCGTCAAAGCGCGCCTCACCATGGCGACAGGAGCGTCAGGCATGGCACGCCTCCTCCCATCCACTCCCTCCTGTCAACCAGGTATTATTTAGAGCTTATCTTCCTACTGCATGGGCCGCGTATTTGTCACGCAGGACCGTCGATCCAGGCAACAACCCCCCACCCTCACTCCCAAAAGCCTCAGGAGAAAATTCCTGCCGATGACTTTGTCCGATACGACCCAGTCAGGGCCCAGTCATAAGCTGAGGACTTGTTATCATCGCATTGATTGGGCGGTGGGGGTGGGGGGGGGGTAAACGCCTTCTGAGGGCTCACGTGGGGCACAGGGAGACGTGCTCTGAAGGTTTCCTGTAGCTCACGTTGTGTTGCTTCTCCTCGTCTTCGAGCTCTACCTCACCTACACGTGCTGAAGAATGATTAGTTTCCGTAGGCATCATGTGTCTCCCTAAGTTCTGATAAGTTGGAAGGGCCCTGTTTAGACCAGAGCTCAAATCACACCTCCACAGAAAACATCTTAACAGCTCCGGCGCGATCGTGAACTAAAACAGAAGTAAGCTCGTGGAAGGCATTCGGAACAGGCAGCGGGTCCTCACGAGCCTCCTGATGGTTTCATCGTGTGGAGTTTCAGTGGAAAAACAAAGTGAAATTACAAGTGGGTTTGTTTGTGTGTGTGTGTGTGTGTGTGTGTGTGTGTGTGTGTGTGTGTGTGTGTATGTGTGTGTGTGTGTGTGTGTGTGTTTTGCCATGATGCGATGGGCAAGGCTGTTATTAGGCTCTAATTACAGTGGCAAACACGAGTCCCCATCAGCTGGAAGCGTGCAGCATCGGAGGAAATGGCCACGGACAATGAAAGAAGGGAAGTAAAAAAACAAAACAACCCAAAACGATCAGATAGCGGGCCGGCGGCGTAATTCTCCATCCCCTGTTGAATAATATCATTATCAGCGGCTAATGATGATGTGCGGAGAAGTAGTTATGGAATAAACGGATTATGACAGAGAGCGATGGCGGAGCGCTCCGGAAGCGGCCGGCTGGAGAGGCCGTTTGTTCGGTTCCCCTGCCGGGGTTTCTCACAGCTTCTCTGTCTCTGCCTCTTTCTCACACCTCATCGCTCATTCAGCGTCTCACTCTGCGTCGCGCAAACTCTTGCCGTCTCTTCATCTTGGTCATCGTCCTCCTCTTTACCTTCTGCTCTCTTTCTCTGTCTGTACAATAAATCGATGTCATACCTGTTTCTCTCTTTCCTTCTCTCTCTCTTTCTCTCTGTCTCGTTCTGTCTTTCTTCTCTTTTTCCCCACTCAGCTTTGCCCCTATATTATATTTTATAAATGGCCAGAATCATAACATATTTGATTTCTTCGTCCCATTTTTCTCTCTATCAGTGTGCATATATGTGTGTGTGTGTGTGTGTGTGTGTGTGTGTGTGTGTGTGTGTGTGTGTGTGTGTGCGCACAGAGGTAATGGCGGTGGAAGGAAGGGCCCATAGCTGTTATCAGACTATAACATCTGGCTGTGTGTCAGGTGACGAGAGCGAGAGAGCGAGAGAGAGAGAGAGAGAGAGAGAGAGAGAGAGAGCGAGAGAGAGAGAGAGAGAGAGAGAGTGTCTGCTTAAGCGCAGGGAAAGGAGAGTAGAGCGAGGGCGTCTGGTGTGCAAACAAACAGTGGCTGATATGGTCTATGCTTGTCACAATCGCTCAGGACGCTCATATATCTTCCCCTCTCTTGCTTCCCCAGGCCCTTCCTCTCTCCCTCCCTCCCTCCCTTTTTTAATCTTGTTCCCTCTCTCTCTCTCTCTCTCTCTCTCTCTCTCTGTCTCCTTCCATCTCCCTCGCTCCGTCTCTCTCTTCCTCCATCTAATTCTCTCCCTCTTTCGTTCTCTCCTGGTCTTCCGCCTGCCATCTGCTTCCTTCCTGTTTTCCCTCCGTCTTGCTTTTCTCACGCGCCCCTTTTGTTTAGTCCCCAGCCCGATTCGCTTCCACAACGCGCCTCCACGTGCGCACGCACAACCGTTTGCTTGTAAGCCACCTACGGGGTGAATGGGGAGGAGATTAGCCGTGTCGCAATAAAAGCGCCGCTTTGCCCCGCACCGATCGCCGGGGCCGTGCACTCCTGCCTCGCTCCGTAAATCGCAATTCCTTAAAAAAACCCCATAAAACATAAAGACCCACCGCCGCCAGACGTCACTGGCGCTTCCCGACGCTTCCCGACGCCAGGCCTTTGTTCAGTTTCAAGAGGCCTCCAGTTCCGTTCAACGGCAATAACAGAAGAAAAAAAAATTTGAATATCAACTAGCAGGGGAACTTTGATTTCAAACGCACGAGGGAACACACGTACGGTTTGCGTGTCGTGTAGGATGCGACTCTCCGAGAAGAAGCAAAGAGAAAGACAGGGGCAGGGAAATCAATATGGCGGATTCTTCTGCTGGGGAGGTCCGGGCGCCCTGGTCCTGGAGCTTGAATATCCCCTAATGGACGAACATGTAGATCTAATCACGGCAGGAATTGAAGCAAAACTTTAGCTCTCTCGGTCTAGAGGAATATTTAAAGAGGAGGAGTGAAACTCAATATGGTGCACCAGAAGACCCTCTTCCTCACCCCATGTCAATAATAGATGAGCATGCGCGACATCATTATTTTTTTTTGTCTTCTGGGGCTACGCATGGATTTGCTGTGCTTCTCGAGTCCATCATAGTCATGGCCGTATTAACAATGCTGACACGCTCTGATTAAATGGGGGAGTTTATGGGCAGGTGTTGCATGTATTTGTGGGGGGGTTGCAGGGTAGCATGTTGACAGGGTTTTCGGTTCAAAATAACAGCTCGTCAGCCTCAATGTTCTGTGTGTTAGCAGGAGCTGAGGCACCTGTTTCCATATCGGCGCTTATTCAAGGGGTATCTAACTCTTACAAGGCTTACGAACTAGGCCCTGTACTTCAGTGCTGACCTAGGATCAGTCTGGCTCAAACCTGACCTTGACCCAAACCTTGAGAAGACGTGTGTCCAGGTAAGCGTTAGAGGTCACAGTCGAGAGTCACCTGTCATTAGTGATGCCACTGCATGCAGGAGAGTACTGGCAACCCTGTACGTAATACAGGAGAGTACTGGCAACCCTGTACGTAATACAGGAGAGTACTGGCAACCCTGTACGTAATACAGGAGAGTACTGGCAACCCTGTACGTAATACAGGAGGGTACTGGCAACCATGCTTTACCCTCACATGAAGAACGGATGTCAGTGTGCTGCACTGTTTGGGCAGATCACTCCTGGGTTATTTTGTTGTGGTGCGCTGCTCTGTGGTAGAGCTGTCAAGCGAGTCAGTGGTCATTCAGCTGGTGCCAGCCAGGGGGCGGGGCTCCAAACACGCATGCCGAGTTGAGTGTCCATGCTAGTGGCATTAGCAACAGCAGCGCGTGATTGATGGTGTGGGCCATGGCGGAGTGCGGCGTGAGTTGTAGTGGCTCCTGATATGTCCGTGCGAGATGCCCGGAGATCTTTCGCGTGTCAGATCCTGATAAGGCCCCGCCGGGCGCTCCCCCGCCGGAGGAGACGCCATGGAGCGATCGCTCCATCCGCGGCTGGTGCACCAGGGTTTATTAGCCGTAACAAACGACCCTCTTCCTGGCCTGCTGAGAGGGACCGTCGGACAACAGCACAGCGCCGTAACTCTAGCAAGGGACGAGGGACGCTGTCCAGATATAACGGTGGGCATGCCAGACGGGGCAGTTAACGGAAGAGTGAGCCAGCAAGTGAATGAGTGAATGAGTGAATGGGTGAATATGGGAGCAATTCCAAGAGTTAGTGGGTGAGTGGCCATCAGAGTGAGTGGGAGAGAAGCCAGTGAGTGTGTGGGTGGGTGGGTGAATGAATGAGTGTGAGTGAGTGAGTGAGTGAGTGTGTTGGTGGGTGAATGGGTGGGTGAGTTGGTGGGTGAGTGAGTGAGTGGATGAGTGGATGGGTGAGTGGGTGAGTGAGTGGGTGAGTGAGTGAAGCTGGGCACAGGGCTGTGGTTGTTGGCTGTTGTCACTGGTAATGAATGTTTTCTGATAATGCAGGAGCAAAAATGGAGTGGGGCGCCCCTCCCCCGCTCTGTCTCCTGTTTCAGCGCGTGGATGAATAAAATCCCCCTCCACAACTCTCCCGTCACTTATCAGCTCTCTCTCTCTCTCCTCGTCCGGCTCGCAGACCCTCTACTCCTTTTTTTATCTGTTCGTTTTATCTCTACTCTCCCTGCCATTTCTTCCTCTCCTCCCTCTGTCGCTCGCCGCTGTGATGTCATGGGACTCAGCGTCGCCGGATGGAATACGCCCCCCCCCCAGCTGCCTCGCCTTCAGATGTGGAGCGGAATGCCATTGTTGGGGCTGAAGCGTCTGACCCGTGCCAACCTCTCTACCTGTCACACACACACATACACACACACACACACACACACACACACACACACACACACACACACCCTTGCACATACACAAATATGTTTAACCTGCCTTCACAGTCATGCCCCGTTGAATCCTTTGGCTTCCACCACATGCAAACGCCATGTCCTGGACATTCCGGTTGGGCCGAGCCCACTCGCATGTCAGGACGCTCGCTGGCGTTCAATTCCACGCATGGCGCGCATTCCTGGCATGTCGCGCATTCCCAGCTTGCGCTGCCGTGACCTGACGGCGTGACCTAGGGGTGTTGTGTGTTACCTGAACCACATGTCCCCTGTCACACACACCTTTCACGCTCGTCTCACCTGTATCTCTGCAGCGTGACGGGCGTACCATGCACTGCGTGACTCATCGCAACTGCTCACACCCTCGCTGTGTTTACACGGGCGCACCCCTGAGTCTTTCCTCGGTGCCTTTTAAGAAAAACTCCAGGGCTTTTATTTCTCCTCTCCTCCCTGCCTGTAGAGTGCTTTTAAAAGAGGATTGCAGATTATCTTCACTTTCAAACCTCCTGGACGAGGCGCAGGTCTCTCGAGTACACGCTGCCTCCTGCTGTCTCTTTCATTCTCTCCAGTGTTTATGAACCGGCATCTGTCTGATTCCAGCCTTCGGGGCTTAGGCTGTGGCCCTCGTAAGACAAGCCAATAAAACCAAAAAAAAGAAAAAAAAAGGGCATTTTGGATAAAGCCACAACAGAACGTATTTATGCTGTAACTGTGATGACTGGCTTGGAAATATTGTGATATTTGAGATTTCAAGCCCAGACTTACGTTGGTGTTTGTCACTATTTTCTTTTTCATTGCTATGCAAAGATGGTCAAGGCTCACTGCTGAATTACAGTAGGGAGAAAGACTGACAATGGATTTGCATTTACCAGAATGGGGTGTGTGTGTGTGTGTGTGTGTGTGTGTGTGTGTGTGTGTGTGTGTGTGTGTGTGTGTATGTGTGTGTGTTTGTTTTATTCTGTAACATTGCAGGCTTTATGATTTTAAAGAGACACTTCTTACTTTTATACTTGGTACAGATTCTGTCTAATCTGTGTCTTGCAGGATTATGCATTCAACACATGTCCTGTGCTTACATACACTTTTCTTGATGAACACTAGTGACAAAGTATCAGTTTAAAAGCTATTTATTTACTTATTTAGATTCAACATTTTTCATCGACTTGTAAGGAGTTGTTTGTAATTCTTCCTTGCGCTTATTCATGTGGGCAATCAAGTTCCCTGAAGATGAATAAAACACTTTAAATTCTAAATGTGAACCACGTAATGGAGTGTGCTGGTGAACAGCTAGAGTTATAACGGCCTGTGGAGCCAGCAGTCTTCAGGATTCTACCTCATGTTTGACTATCCCCCATTTCACAGCACTTCCACCTGCCCGTTAAGAAATCCTGCGTTGTAGACACTGGAGGAGTTGTGTAGGGTGTTCCTCAAGCTCCAGGTGAAGGAGAGTTCCACTAGCTGAGGCACAGGTCTTCTTCATGGAGGGGGTCACAGGTCTTCTTCATGGAGGGGGTCACAGGTCTTCTTCGTGGAGGAGGTCATGGATCTTCTTCATGGAGGAGGTCATGGGTCTTCTTCGTGGAGGAGATCATGGGTCTATTTTGTGGAGGAGGTCACAGGTTTTCTTCATGGAGGAGGTCACAGGTCTTCTTCATGGAGGAGGTCACAGGTCTTCTTCATGAAGGTCACGGAGAAGCAGGTCTGTCCGCCAAACTACAAAAACGGCTTTAAATGTGCAAACTACAGTCTACTCTGGAATAATCCGCCTCCCTCAAAAACGTCCCGGGGCTAAAACGAAAAGACATCTATGGTGCAGGTCACTGCAGGCCTTTGAGAGGCTACAGGGGGCCAGTGGAGGTGCACACTAAAGTTGCTGCCTCTGTTCAACACACGCTGGGTTTTGCTTTTTTTTTTTTTTTTTTGCCTACTGCAGTGGTGGACATTCCTGCCAATCGTGGTTTTTGTGGCATTTAGCATCGATCAGTGGAGCAGGCCCAAATTCACTTAGCCCTGCTTCTCTTTACCATGATCTAATTGGTGTAATGAATCGGATTATCTAATCGCAGGGATCGGGGCGGATTCCCCCCGCCCAGCCTTTATCTCCGCCGGGTTTCCTGGGCCACTCGCTTACCGCCTGCATTGCATTATGGGTCGAAGAGCCTGCTGACTCAGGCTGCCCGAAAGCGCTAATGATGCCCGTCTCCGCTCGGCCACCATTTTTCAGTTTCGGGGCGGAAATGTTCTAATTGGAAGGTTAGCCTGTGGTGTTCTGCATCACTCAAACTTGCCATTTGACGGGTCACTTGGCGCCATTCGTGGTGTGTAGCATTCCTCCTGCAGACACACTTCTGGGAGATTAAAGTCACATGTAACGTCGAAATGATCCGTTTTCCAAGTCCAAAAACATGGTTTTTGTGTATTCATGACCTGTTGGCCGCGCACAGTTTATTTTATGATCTCCAGGAATTTAAAGTGGTTTTCGAAACATGGTTTAAGTCTGCTCTCGGACGAAAATCAGGCTTCTCCATTACAATCATTTTTAATCTAGGCCTAATCTGGATTGTGCAAACCAGACTTAAACGTTTTAGTTTATTTTCTGACAGACTACAAACATCATAATAAATGACTGTAGACAAAAGGATTTGGAATCCCAGAAGGTAGCTGTGTCGGATGGAGAACATGCCCTTTCTAGCTTTCATCAGTACTCTGTAAATCGGTTCTTGGGTTGAGCTTCTGTTTCTGTGACACAAGCTTGAAAGCATTTCATTGGGTTGAGCAACACTGCCATCCAGTGGAAGTCAGACAAGTTACAGTTACGCTTTCTCTCTCTCTCTCTTACCGCATTTTTTATCTTAAAGTCCTGAGGTTTTATAGTAATGGATTTGGGAACGAAATTTTCACTGAGTAAGACTCACAGAGGAGTCAGAGATCCCAGGACAGACTGGGATTAGGGATTAGAGGGGTACTGTGGAAGTTATGTCAAAAAACAAGCCCCTGTTAAAGATGAAGGTTTCTAAGCAAAGCAGGATGCACAAGGCCTTTGCTAGCCCTCTGCCTACATCAGTCGCCCCTCCTAGAGTGCACAGAATCTGCCAATGCCATATCTTAACTGGTGGGAAAAATGCCAAGTTGCTCTGACTAAAGTATGGAATTACTTGAAAAGTTTTCTGAAGAAGAATGTGAGTTGTGAACATGGACATGGGCCGTGTTAGAACTGACCAAGCTGTGAGGTTAGTAGTGTCTCGTAATCTTGTTGCCCTCTACATCAAAATGACTTACAAGCTCAGACCACCCCCAAGTCTTCCTCAGATGCTTCAGGAAGTGAGGGAGGATGTAGACCTGCTCCTAGAAAGCACAATGAGTTTACTCACCACAGCCGGAGAATGTGTACGTGCATCTGGACTAAGAGAAAACTGCTTTCATTTTCCCTCAGGGATTCTTTGAATTTGAACGCATGCTCCAGAGAGTTACGGGGGCACCAGCTACTGTCAAGAGTGTCATGGAGAGAACTAAGAGGGATATGTATATCAGGATAATACAATAGTTTTCAGAAGCAATCTAGAAGATCCATGCCTAGCACCTTCTGAAAGTGCTGGACACACTGTAAGAAGAGTGGCTAAATGTATGTTTTCCTGCACCTCTGTGAACAATGTGAACCTCACTGGGCCAGATTGATAAAACTTAATGGTAACTGCGCTAAGCCACACAAAAGTGTGACATGGTATTTAATTCCTATTCATAAAGTAACCATGACGATAAATGAATGCACCGGTGTCACCTTACTGCTGCACCATATTTACCTGCACGCTGGGTGTAAGCCTATCAAAACTGACATGTAAATGGAAGCCATGTTAATGATCTGATTAAGGCCGGTGGTGAGAGCTGTGGTACGCTGGGAACCGCCTGTTACATGAATATGTAATGCGTTTGTAACTTTCACCATGACAGGAACGTGTGGTTGCGCAGAATTGCTGACTTTAGATCTTCTAAATCGTGGTAGTGTAGCTAAACTGTATCTCTCCTCAGTCTAGATGTCTGTTTTTAGCTGCTTCCTCTGTAAGACCCAAATTTGTCTGTGGCTTTCAGTGACAGGTCAGCATCCTCTTTGTGTGATCGTGCTGTTGCAGTTGTTTGCTGTACTGCTCACTCCGAACAGACCAAAACCAGAAATGCACCTTTTAAATCAACTTGTTAATTAGCCATATGGGTGTGTGTGCAGAATTGTGTTGAGGACCTGCATGCGGGACCAAATATAATTAGAGAACAGATAATCCACAACTGTAGGGTCACTGTGTTTTGGTTTCCAAAAAAGAGAAAGGGGTCATATAAATGTATTTATTTACTTACTTACTTGCATGGTCATAAAAATAAATGGAAATCAGATAAGTCCAAGTATATTTTCCTGAAGTCTACCAGGGGGACTCAACAAGAGGACCCTTGATTTGGTGGGAAAGCAATTAAGCAGTGACAGAGAAAGATGTGGACATTTCTGTATTACTTAGAGAGCGGGATACGTTAAAGATTAAGAATCAAAGTGTGAACTGGCAGTCAGAATTCAGGTATGTCATATTATTCATTTTCCCCTATTATGAATGTACATTATAGCAATGCTGTGATGAAGTAGTTAAGAAGGTTAGGTGTATAATTGCCATTTCGGCTGTTTGGCTCTGTGTCAGACTAACAAGGCAGGTTAATTGGCTCGAGTTCAGTTCAGCGGGGGTAAAATGAACTAGCACCAATAATTGGAAATGAAGGTGGGATCTATTGCCAGTTTACATTTGGAAGCAATGTGACCAACTTTGATGAATCTGTAATAAACCATTATTCATTGAATTAATATTGGTGGAATAACTGTAATTTGCCTTTACTTTCTGACAGTTTCTTTTAGATGTTTAAACCTGTATTAAAGCAAATGAACAGTTTGCTTACACTACCTTACCATTATGAGGTCTTCTCATATTCCAATGAGGAAAAAAGACTTTTATGAAAGTCCATGCATCCCATATTCTACATAATTTCCAATTTCTCACGATTGACTGTACTTTTTATCAGAGGTATGGCATTGTAGTAAAGTGAACGATGAGAGTGTGTACACACACATCAGAAATGAATACACCCCTGTCAAATGATTCAAAGTAACATTATTGCAAATGAATTGTTTCCAAGTTGAAGGGTATTTGCTCTTACTTAAAATGAAAGTTTAGATTTATTACATCAAATACAGGTCACACTGCACATTTACAGCGTTCAGCTGGTGCTTTTATCCAAAGTGGCAGTTATGACTGAGTACAACTTGAGCAATTGAGGAGTAAGAGCCTTGCTCAGGGCCCTAACAGCAGCAACTTGGCAGTGGTGGAGTTTGAACTGGCAATTTTCTGATTACTAGATGAGTACCTTAACCACTGAGCTACCACCCTCCACAGCAGGAGCCCAGTGCACTAAAAGTTCACCTTTCATTACCGAGCTTCACATATTTTTTCAACACTTCTTATGTCCACCTTTATTTTTTGAAGACACTTAATCCTCCTCAGCATGGAGGATACCAATATTCTAGAGATTTCTGGATACATGTTCTCCCATTCTTCAGAGAACATTTTTTCCTAGATGCTCTTTGCTGAAGGTACGTCACCTTCCTCTTGGATCCAGAGCGGGTATATCCAGAGGGATATTCTTGGCCGGGTCATAGCTTTCACTCTTTTCATCTATGGAAACTCTTGTGCAATTTTGGCATTGTGCTTTGGATCATTATGCTGGAATATTCCTCTCCTGCCAAGCTTCTGGAAGCTGGGAGTCGTCTTGTCAGCCAGTATTTTGGTAAATCCAAAGGCATTCATGGTGCCATCTATAGATATCATCTCCCCAACACCTTCTGCCCTCTTGCACCCCCACATCATCCCCCTAATCCCTTCTGCCCTCATGGACTCTTGTGTCATCACACTCTCCCCCTCGTGCTTCACCGTCGGACTAAGCGTTCACTGTTGCAGTCCTGGCCAGGTTCACACCAAACAAAGTCTTGGCCATTTCTTCATGTTTTTTAGCAAAGTTGAATCATGCAGTTCTGTGTAGAAGAGCAAGCCATGGTTTTGCTCCTGGATGCCGTCCATAGAGGCTGAGTCTGCGCAGTGTCCTGTCTGAGCTGGATATTGCACTGTCTGAGCTGCCACAGAAGCTCTGACGTCCATTGATAACCCGTGTGCCAAGTCTGAAGCACTCACCCGTCTGGCGCTCTGAGCCAGACTGTACGAGTAGTGCAGTGTCCATGGTGTCACTTTAGAAGGGTGGCCACTACAGCTGTGGCTAGCAGCATAATGGCTTCTTGCCGATTTCTGCAGCAGGGGTGTATGTCTGATTTTTAGTTGGAGACCTTTAAATATCCTTTCAATAATGCACGCATGCAGACGGAGACTGTCCATAGGTCCAAAACCGAAAAATATCTGCTGTTTACAGGTCATTTTATAACAATGTTCATGTAATTAGGCTAACTGGAAATCACAGGTGCATTCCATTTTGTGTCAGTGAGCACAGGTATTTGTTGCATCGCATCAGGCACAGTGATGTTGCTGGGGTTTTTACGCATCTTTATAAGACGTGCCTTGTATGTACACAGACTGGAGCTTATAACTTAAGTTCTACATAGTTTGTGTAGACCATCCTCTAGCCCCTCATTTATGACACAATTGCTCCCTATTCTTGGGTTGTGGACCACTGTGATTCTAGCAGTGACACCAATGTGTGTATAAACTCCAGCAACACCTCTGTATGTGCCACATACTGGTGGTAACACCACACGCATTATCATGCCACTACAAGTGTCACGTTAGTGGTCTTGTGCAATCCTTCTGGGGCAGAGGAGGACCCTATAAGTACTCAATATGTCAATGGCATGGTAGTGTGTGTTTGCTACTAGTATTAGTATATCAGATATAGTAGTTATACAGGTTTTTAAACATTTTAATCAGTCCCACGTCTAGGATAAGATATCCAGCCAATAGGATTAAATATCCAAAATATCCAGTCAAGAGTGGTATGTGGTCAGAAACGTACCACTGATTAAGGGCTACAGGATGGTTAACACAAACTGTGTTGATTAATTGTATTTATATGTATACTGGTGGCAGCAGTAGTCTTTTCATTGGTTTTATTCTTTAATGCAATTTAACCTCTGTAAAGGTACTGCCTCTTATTTTTCACTGTTCAGATAAAACGTGAAAGCATGCTGAACAATAAAGTGGCAGACAGAATGAGCCACATCCATCTTATTTTTGCCATTATTACTAGTTCTCATAAGATAACTGCTTTCATCATTAATGGATACATTGGTCAGACATCACTGTTTGTGAGGTCTTTTTTATGCTTTAGGTTATTCCCTGGTAGACACAGGAGGGGGTGGTAGCTACAGAGAACATCCCTGTCTCCCAGGCCAGGGTGTGGAGGGAGTGTGAGATGCAAGGTGAATATTCCTCGCATCTCACCAGGGAGGGATGACCAGAAGAGTAATCAATGGCATTCAAGGATCAAACAAGGTCCACAAGCAAACCTGTATTACGGCAAGAACCTGCAAACAAAGCACACAATGATGCTCACACTGAAGATGGCACCTCGGCTGGTGATGGAGCATTTGCAGCCAAAATGCCAAGGTCACAGAACTCCACAACATCGAAATTAATCAACCCGAACTATCAATATTTAGCTCGATTTCCAAGAGAGCATGTTGCCCCAGACCGTTACGTCACCACAAAGCAAATATGCAATATTTCCTTCACTCAATACACATAAACAACACACGTAACTGAAATGTATACAGAAAGTAGAGACGCAAACATCAGATTGTGGATCCATGTGGATGACAGTTTTCACTCAGTTCCTTTCCACAGTCCTCTGAACATTCAAAGCTAATCATTCTAAAGGACAATCATCAGTCAGTACCAACCTCACTCCTGATAGGTCAGTCTCTCATGCATAACATCTTAATTATGTTGGTCATATCCATACGAATATGCACATTAGCTAATTGAAACTGCTTCCTGTTCACTTAATCAATGATATGTACTCTTTATTGAAATTGCACCGTGTACATAATTGAATAATATGTAAATTGTGTGTTCAAGACACCTTAACCTAGTACTGGGAAAGAATTTGGAAATAAACCCTCAAACGTTGCATCTGCTTAAGAGTACAAATCCAGGGAGCATCAAAATTAATCCATAGGACAGTAATGATTCTGGTTATTTATTTAGTTTTATTTATTAAATCATGCCATAAGCCTTTCAAATGGCTTTCCAATCTTCCAATTACCAATCTTCAATTTAATTACTAGATGTTATATAATGTTTAGTAAGGATTTATACTTTCTGTTTTGGGTTGTTGGTGTGCTTATAATTTTGCTGTTTTCTGATTGGCTGTTGTGCTGTTGGTTTTGTCTTTGTGTTTTCTGGTTTGTTCAAGTGTTCTGCATTTCCAGGCCACCATACGGTAACAGATCATGGCCTGGATGAAGCACAGGAGCATTTGTTTGGATTGATTTGGGCATCTTCTGGCTAAGTGTGATGCCTGAACCTGATCTGTCATATGTGGTGACTCTCCCCAACTCTTGTTTCTGAGGAGAGAGAACAAAGAGCAGAGGAACACAACATCAGCACAAGTTCTCCCACCATCAGGAGTTCAGTGATGATCCACCTCTTTAGCCCTCTGCTAGGTCCATCAGTGCCCCATCTAAGTGGATTGTTATGAGAACAGCTGTTTAAAGTTGTCATAAATCATTTTTGTTTTGTTTTTTGTTTGGGGGTGGGAGGGATGTATCTCATACGACCTTTTTGGTTTGTGTAAAAAATGCTAATCTATCTATCTATCTATCTATCTATCTATCTATCTATCTATCTATCTATCTATCTATCTATCTATCTATCTATCTATCTATCTATCTATCTATCTATCTATCTATCTATCTATCTATCTATCTATCTATCTATCTTAATGGGAGCTGTTTTAGAGGATTAACAAGGTTGAACGAGCTTACGAGCAGGAAGGCAGAGGCAGGATAGGGGACCCGAGAACTTCACTTGGAAAAATCATCAAGAATAATGGACCCTTTTTTTCTGATTTAAAAAGCAATGTAGATGAGTAAACAGACCGACTGGGAGGGTAAAGTAATGAAACATGTTGGATCATGGCAGTGGAATATGAAGAAGAGTGTTATATCTAAGAATGTAGACACTTTTTTACTTATTCCTAACCTGTTGACACAAAGCAGTCATCCTAGATAGAGCAATCCTGATAATAATATTTATTTGTAGGTCCCATTGGGGATCCTCCTGGCCACTGGTTGTGAAGGTGAGTTGTGAGATACAACTATAATGTTGCCTCAGGAGCTTATCTGAGTTCTGAGTAGAAGGGCTACACAACAGATAAGAGAAAGCTTGGGAAAATGCAGTTTATATCCCAATATATGTGCCAATCAGGTACACATTGAGGGCTCCTAGAATGCCATGCGTCTTCTTCTGCAGACTTTATTTAGTCAATTTTAAGTTTTTAATGTTGTTGTAAAATGGGTTGTGTGCACCTCTTGGTTTCGTTTAATTGTATAATCATGTTTAATAGTGTCCTATTTAGTTTAACTAGTGTGTTAGAGATGTGCCGCCCTCTGTGTTTTAGTTATCCCTGTCTGTTGCTTTATTTTGCTTCTGTTTGCCATGGATGAGCCTTGTTAAAGGCTTTCCTGTTAAATAAAGAGTTTGTTTCTTGAGCAGATCATCTATGCTACAACACTACATATATATATATATATATATATATATATATATACACACACACACACACACACACACACACACACACACACACACACACACACTGCCTGGCCATAAAAAAGTCACACACTCTAATATTTCGTTGGACGAAGCTTTGATTACGGCACGCATTCACTGTGGCATCCTTTCCACAAGCTTCTGCAATGTCACAACATTTATTTCTGTCCAGAGTTGCATTAATTTTTCCCCAATATCTTGTATTGATGATTAGAGATTTGGAGACTGGGCAAAGTCTTCTCCAGCGCATCGCAAAGATTCTCAGTGGGGTTCAGGTCTGGACTCTGTGGTGGCCAATCCATGTGGGAAAATGATGTCTCATGCTCCCTGAACCTCTCTTTCACAATTTGAGCCTGATGAATCCTGGCTTTGTCATTTGGAATATGCCTGTGCCATCATAGAAGAAAAAATCCATTGATGGAATAACCTGGTCGTTCAGTATATTCAGGTAGTCAGCTGACCTCATTCTTTGGGCACATGACGTTGCTGAACCTAGACATGACCAACTGCAGCAACCCAAGATTATAGCACACACAGGCTTGTACGGTTGACATGTTAGGTGCATCACTTCAGCTGCCTCTCTTCTCTGAAACAGGGTAAATCTGGACTCATCAGACCACATGACCTTCTTCCATTGCTCCAGAGTCCAATCTTTATGCTCCCAACCAAATTGAAGCTGTTTTTGCTGGTTAGCCTCACTGACAAGTGTTTTTCTTAAGGCTACACAGCTGTTTAGTCCCAATCCCTTGAGTTCCCTTCACATTGTGTGTGTGGAAATGCTCTTACTTTCAATATTAAACATATCCCTGAGTTCTACTGTTGTTTTTCTACGATTTCATTTCACCACGCGTTTAAGTGATCGCCGATCACGATCAAGCCTTTTTTCCGACCACATTCCTTCCTCGAAGATGATGTTTCCCCACTGTCATTTTTAATAATGCGCTGGACAGTTCTTAACCTGATTTTAGTAGTTTCAGCTGTCTCCTTTTTTCTCTGCTTGATGCATGCCAATAATTTGACCCTTCTGAAACAAATTAACATCTTTTCCATGACCACAGGAATGTTCTTTCTACACGGTTGTTCAACAAATAAGAAGCTACTCACGGCATCAGTTAGGCTTAAATAACTTGTTGCCAGTTGAAACATAATCACCCATGCAGCAATTATCCAAAGGCAGGCTCTTACCTATTTACTTAGTTAAATCCAGGTGGTGGCCTTTTTTTTGGCCAGGCAGTATGTGTGTGTGTGTGTGTGTGTGTGTGTGTGTATGTGTGTATGTATATATATATATATATATATATATATATATATATATATATATAAGAAAGCTACTGAAAACATTTTCAACCAAGTGAAGCATTTATATGTGTTATAATTTATTTTGAGGTAAAGTGAATGGTTAACATGAACAAGTGGGTGTAGAGCAGAGGAAACCATAATCATACACCATAATCATAAACCATAATCGTAAACCATAATCTTGGATCCAAGTATCTCTGGCAAACTTCATATAATAGAATTGTGTGAAAGAATTATAGTGAGATGTTGTGAGATTATCATTCTACATAATACACACAATAGCAGAGCAGTTCACACAAAACACACACACACACACACACACACACACACACACACGCGTGCACACTGGTCAAGACCAGTCACTTGGGGTAACCATCTTAGATTATTTTTACCCCTCATCTAAGTCACCTGAATCAGCTAATGAAGACCTCCAGGTCTAAATACTGTGTTCAGATGCGTGTAGTTCAGTAGATTTTCAGGAACATGTCTGGTAACCACTGCCTTAATCATGAACTTCATAGAACCAAATTTACTCCAAACTACCTTGACTAAGGCTTAAATGAATCATAATGTACCCAATTCTTTGACCATTCCATGTTTTATCATGCAATAACTCCAGTTTTACCTTTATTCCCAAATAAATGTAATATATTTATATTCAAATAAATGATACATGTGAAATCTGCTAAGATTTCTCCCACTGCAATCTTGTCTGTTCTTCAGCTCTTCATGGGTTCCTGTGGCGTTTGCTGGGTCTCTTCCTCTCATGGCTCCTACTGGCCTGGCACCTCACCGTTCTGCTGAAGGTCACCAAGGCTGCACCAAGTTCCCGGCTGAGGTCTCGGTACCCTGCCCCCTTACCCCTGTCTTGACATCACACTGATCCTCCACCCAGCATCCCCTCCCCACGCTGACTGTCTGCTCCGTTGTATTATGGTTCAAGAACTGCACATCAAGAGAGTGTCCTGTCACATGATATGGCTTTGGATTATATGTATTCACTACATGTTCACTAATGAGAATGCCAAAAGTGACACTGCCAAAGAATAAAAAGAATAAGAAAGAAACCTTGTGAGGACCAGATTAAAAATGTGTAAGGTTGTAGGTGGAGAGGCAGGATGCAAGTGTGAGCATACAATGTTTTATTAGGCTTAATCCATTTATCATAGCGGGTTGAACAATCCATGGTCAGAATGCTAGTAGTCAACCGTGAAACCTTGGTAAACATGACAATACAGAAAACAGGGAGTTAAGAGGGAAAGCAGAAATGATATATAAAAGACATTTACACAAACATACTATACCATTAACAGACTGGATAACATGGGTGCCATGGGAACCATTACGCCAAGGAGGGAACTGTGACTGAACCCCACGAATCCTGCACCCCTACCATCTCTTTATGTTTGTCTTCCAAACTACAACAAGATAGAGGGAATCCCCATCCCCCATGGCAGAATTGCCTCAGCAGGGGGCAACACAGGAGGCCAGTGTTACACAGAAGGACCTGGGTCAGTATCAGATGCAGAAATGGCACCAGGATCAAAGTGACAGGTGCAGTTGGGACCAGAAGCAGTTCCAGGTCCATGTCGAGGCCAGGAACAAGTTCAGGAGTGTGGCATAGGACAGAAACAGAGTGCAGACAGGACCAGATGCAAATATAGCCAATCGCATAGATGTTCCTTCCTTTAGTGGCTGCTAGAGTTGGAACCATCAGTGAGGTTGGAGCAGACAGGTACATGGGCAGTCTGGCCAGGAGCGGAGCGGCAGGAACCGTGGGTTGCAGCACCAGAGTGGCAGAGACTACATGCACCAGGTGCGGCTAGGGCTGTGGGCAGCAGAGCAAGGGCGACTGGGACCAGTTCAGTGAGGTAACATCTGCCAGAAGCAGAGCCAGGGCAGCACAATGGGCTTCAGAACTGGAGCAGTAGAAACCATGGGCAGCAGAGCCCGAGCCGGCTCCCCTCCCCAGCACTGGGTCAAATTCATCAATAGGATAAGTAAACCATGCCAGGCATTTCCCATCTCATCCTCCTGCACACTATCTGCCTGTCCGTTAGCCTCAGATTGCCATGGGGTGAGCTCTAAAATAGTACTGGCAAAAAATCAGCACACTTACGCAGGTACATATCATACACGAAATCCATCCAAGGGAGTTATTTCCTGGGGGCGATCAACATTCCCAGGTGCGGCAACATTGGGGTTGGCTGAACTCCTGCAGCTGCCGGGAAACGGCTGGAGCATCGTTCCAACAATCGCTCGCTGCGTCTTTGTTTGGCGAAGCGCTCTGTAAGGTTCAATGATGAGAGGCAGGAAGCAAGCATGAACGTGCCACAATTTTAAATGGTGGTAATCCAAGTATTGTAGTCCAGAAAACAGTCCATGGTCACAAAGCCAGAAGTAAGCCATGACACATCTGTAAACATGACAACGCGGTACACAGGAGAGCTTAAGAGGGAAAGCAGAAACAAGCCATTAAACAAGAATACACGCCAAGTTAGGACAGACTTGAAAACATGGAGTATGAGGAAACTAACGAGGTGAGGATAAAGAGGGGCAGGAGGAATGTACAAGACAAGGCAGAGACAGAAACCAAAAATCAAACAAAAGCACATGGTGCAGGTGCCAGAAGGTAACCATGACAAAAGAGAAACCTGTCTTTCTTTAGACAGCACGGGATAACAGCACTCATTCAAATGAGTAGAGAAAAGTAAAAATAGATGCAAAGTAAATTAGAAAATTAGCTAAATAACAACATTATTGTAATACATTTAGCACGAACGCAGTATGCTGAAGTTTAAATGAATCAAGTCCAGTAATTGACAGGTCAGGCTGGGTCATGTGGCCAGATGGTTCAAGCAGAGGCACCACTGTGGTGCCAACATGGGTGTATGAGGTGGCATGCCACAGCAGTATCTTACCACAGATGCCAAAAGGTGTCCAATCATGCAGCACGAGCACACAAAGTGCTCAGCAGAGACGCATAACAGATTGTTACGCATCCAAAAAAGGTGTGCTTGGACCCGCATGACGCATATAGGTGCCGTACAGCAACAATATGCTCTTGGATGCTGGTAACATAGTAACAGAGACAGAACAGAGAAACATAACAGAATGTTAAGTATACATTTATGTAACCAAAGGTCTGAGTAAATAGTAAGGTTTTCATTGTAGATTTCTTAGATTAACAGATGGATAGTGTGCCTGTACCTTGCACCTTTGCAGGGAGGTTGGTCCGACACGTTGTAGTAAAAGTCCCTTCTGGAGTTTTCAGAATTCTAGGGAATATTAAGTATCCTGGTCCCTGTGATCACAGAGTCCCTGGCAGATCATATTTGCGATAAAGCGGCATGGGTACTTAGGGGCAAGTAAGTGCCCAAGTAGTTTAATTTCCAGCTTTCTATGTTAATAACGATATTTTGTAGCCATTATGAAATTTAACTGGCAGCCAGTGCAGCACTGACAGAAAGGAGCTAATAATGTCAAATACTCATGTTCTAGTCAGTTGGAGCTGCACATTCTGCAGAAGCTGAGGCTTGTTAAGACAACTAATGGAACATCCCGACAGCGAGGTGTTACATAAGTCTAACCCTGAGGTGAAAAACGCATGGACTTCCCCCCCACATCATTTAGTGCCAATATTTTTCTCAGCTTAGTGATATTTCCTAGATGACAATAGGCTGCTCTACTAATGTTCCCTATGTTAACTTCAAATAAAAGATTATATGCACATATGTCAATTTACATAAGCGCTCATATGAATTCTCATATGCATTACTGAGCCAGTGTTCCTGCTTCATTTTGCTGCCTAGCTTTAACTCTTTGCCTAACTTTGGATTCCTGATTATGGATCTGTCATGGTTTATCCTGTCTGTACATCTTTTTGCCTCTGTTGCTTGTTTTGACAATGCTGCACACACGAGCCCAAATAAACTTGCTCCACATCTGCAGCCTACCAGCTGCACCTCAGTTTCTACACTTACTTTTTCCAGAATAATTATAGAAGCAAAAACTAGAATCAGAATCAGAAACAATCACAAAGTAATAGCAAATTAGAATCGGGGCATATTAATTCTTATAAAACTATCTCATTCAGGCCATGCCCTAGTACTACACAGCCAATAAGCACCAGGTAGCGCAAGAGGTCAACAGAAATGTTTCAGTGATAACAAACAGGACTGTTGTGCCCTGTCCCTATCACAGTCTTCAACAGACCAAGAAATTCCTCTGTGTATTCTTGTGGGACAAGTACATACATAGAGGGGGCGACCTGGAAGAACAACTTGTTCCATGTCTAGAACACTATGGCCATCGTTATCTGATTGGGTGACCAGATTGGGTGATCATCAAGATCAGGTTGTTTCAGAGAGGCTATGCTCCACACACAGGCACCGGGATTTATTGACAGTGAACAATTCAGAAATCTCAAAAAGTCATGTCCAAAAATGTCAACTTTTCCCCACTAAAAGATTTTAGATCCCAGGCAGACACTGACTGGATCGGCTTGAGTGGGGGCGATGCGGGCCTTACCCGCGCCCCCCTGCCAGCAGGAACCCTTCTGTCTGTGAACGACACTCCTGAGGCTGCGCAATGTTATTCTGATGAACTAGTGATTTGAGCTCTTGTATCAGTCAGAAAAGAAACATCCTGTTCCCCTGTTTGAACATGGACAAAGAGACATGTGCAATAAAGACGGACAGAATCGGCAGGGCAAAGTAATTTAACTGCTAGGTGTTGGCAGACTGCCAACCAGTGCTCCCTGCATAGCACTGGAAATGGCAGATATCTGTTGCTGAGAAAATCCGACCAATTAACCTCCTTCAGGGACAATGTTCTCCTTCTTCTCCTTTTTGCAGAGACTGGCTCACTTTTCACGATGGTCTCCAAGCCAAGAAGCCTGTTTCCTCACAGTAGTAACATTCTGTCTTCAACATCGCTGGGTACCTTTCTTTGATTATCTGGTTGCTGCGTGAGGCCTGTGTTCAGGCTGTCTCCGTGACACGCCTACACAGCAGCAACAGTTGGAGATCTGAATCGTAAATCGTCTAAACAATCGGGCTCGTGCTTGACGTTTGTCCATCTAGCTTTTTCTCTAGATTGGCATCGCGGTAACCAAGGCCTGATTAAAATCTGGTCTTAATGAGTCATCAGCGCTGTCACTGGTGGGGCTGTCAAAGCCAGGGTGATGCAAAAAGGTCAAGTTAAACCCATCACAAACGTCAGCATTGGTCTCACGCTTTCCCTTTGTAGATTTAATGACTCGTTTCCTGTCAGTAACTCTAATGCCGAACCAGTCAGATGCTTGCAGATAAAAGTAAATTGAAGAACTTTACTGATAGCAGGGTAATCCAAATATGTAGTCAGAGTACAGGTAAGGGTTATAACCTGCACCAGGTGATAAACAAACCAAGAGAACATCCAGATAGAGAAACAGAAAATGAGACAAGCAAAAAAAATACAAGCAAAGACTAAAGGGAAAGTCCAAAATCGGGTCAGAAACACAGTGATCAGCTAGAGGACCCCACCCAGCACACACACACACACACACACACACACACACACACACACACGTTGCCGCTTTTGGGCCCCTGAGCAACCCTCAGTTGCTCAAGTTGTATTCAGTCATAATTGTATGTTGCTTTGGATAAAAGTGTCTGTTAATCCTGTAAATGTAAAACTGATTGTCTTATAGGTGTTCGTGCTTCCCAAGCTGCTGGGGCTTGTCCACGGGCCCTTCTCTGCAAATGGCTCCATTTTCCATAAAAGGCTTATTCACTCGAAAAGGCTTCTGGGAAATGAAGTAAGCAGCTGGGGGATTTCACTAGAAGGATGAATAGAAGTCGGTTCTTTTGGAATCAGTACTTTGATGAACGACCTTTAGCACTAGGGGACTCAGTCCTGTTAAAGGGAATTTATTCTCTGTTGCACATTTCCTGAGATTGTTTTAAAAAGGGGATGAAGCCATGAAAAAGTACATTTTAAGATTTATTTAGTTATAAATTTTGTAGTATAATAGTCAATAACTACTGTGAATTATTCCGCATCTGCACTGATTTGAGTGGTATGTAAGTATAAGAATGAAGGATGAAGGTCTGTATCCGTTGGCTGGTCCTAGGATTGTAAGGGGTTCTGTAGACCTACTGCCATGCTCAAGACTGCTCTGGAATCTGCTGAACATAGACTGGTTTCACAAGCCTGTTTCTACCCATTCAGTCCTAATCGACGTCAACCTAGGCAGGAGTGGAATAAAAAATACACACTTTACCATCTCAAGCTGTTCCCAGTGGTGAATATATGAAGGGAGTAAAGGCCAAACATGTAAACCATGTCACAGTGTAATAATGATAGGACTACAGAGATGTGCAGCTCTGAGGGAATTAGTGCAACATTCTCTCTCTCTCTCTCTCTCTCTCTCTCTCTCTCTCTCTCTCTCTCTCTCTCTGTGAGTGTGTGTGAGTGTACAGGAGCTCCAGCTGTGTACAGGTTTCTTACAGCCCAGCTCAGCTCGTCGTTTGTTCCATGCTGTGGCATGGAACTACTAAATGCCAACTACTTATTACTGTTGGTTCATGTCCAATCTCTTCCTCTTCCTGACTCACAGGCTGAGAGGACCTCCAAAGGGTCTTACTTTACTTTACTTTTCACATTTGTTTTAATTATTACACATTCATTTATTACCCTGGTCAGTCATATATTTTTACCTCTTCATATTTCTAGCCTCTCATTAGGTCTGTGTTGGGGGGGCTATAGCCCCTTAAACATTCTCAACTCTTTACCATCCCCACCCCACCCCCCATGCATGTATTATTAGTTTAGATCTTCAATAGGTCTCATTAATGATACCTTGTTCAACGGTGCCATCGTGTCTCCAAATTCACAATATACTAGGACCTGGGAGGGGTGCAACTGTCCTGAAACCTGAACCACAATTTGAGTCTGAAAGGTTTAATGTTTTGACGATGTGTAACACCATTACCGAGCTATATGTGAGACTGAAGATCTCTTTGTCAGAGGATGTTCCTGAAGGCCTGTTACTTCACTGACAGACTGACATGCTAGTGAAAAAAACACTAAGCTAGCAGAGGAACCCTGAAGACACCAACAAATGCCAATGTAGCGTTACTTAAAAACAAAGCTAAAACTAAAAACTACTTCTACATGAAGCATTCTGCATTTCGGGCAGGTGTTCTTGCTCATTTTTCTGCTCTCCTGGAGGGTTTAGACCCCCATTCACAAATCTCTACTGACGCCTCTGCGTTGATGTTCTCTCTGCTCCGCTCTGCTAAAATCTCAACCAGTTTGTGCCGCGCCATGTGTGTATCAGGGGATGTTCCTGAAGACTGGGCAACATCAGCATAAAAGTAAAGAAAATATGTAGTTCTGAATGTCTATTACAACTATCCGAAATATAACTGACAGAGAAGACATGATGATTGAGGAACAAATGCTAATGTAAAGTTATTTAAAATCAAACATGAATTTTGCATTAAACAATGCAGCATTTAGGACAGGTGTTAATGGATGGTTCTTTTTCATTTCTGCAACCCCTGTATTCATATATTTCTAGTGACACCCCTGCTGCGATATATAACTGAATTATAAAAAACACATCTATTATTATATACAATGTTGTCGAAAAATTGTAATACATGAAGCTTTCCATGCTCACTTTCATCTTTCGGACACTCAATTGAAGTGATTGGTTGGCTTTGGACATGGTTTACAAGGTGTTATTGGTTGAAACTGCTTCAGTACGACGGCGTTAAGTGCCTCCGACTTCGATTAGTCCTTCTGCTGCATTAGTCAGCGATGGCCACTAGATGTCAGTGTGGCACAGATAATTATCCACCGAGTTTAATGAGGCGGACTTCTTTCGTCGGCAAGCCTCTGATGGCTTGACCTCGCGTTAGATTTGAAATTCAAATCAGTCCTCTGAATTCGCTGAAACTGTAACGGCTGAGTCAAGCTAATGGATCAGACATGTTTAATAAGGACTCATCTCCTTAAAGCCAGTAGTTATTTTTAACAAGCAAAGAGCTAACGGTAAGATAATGAGGACATTTTCAACACCCCCAACCACCCCCACCCGTTCAAGATTTGACCTGGTCGGCTCTGAGCCAGTCTCAAAAATGCACTCTCGGAGCAATATTGATTTAGCTATTATTGATTCACCAGTGTGTTGTCCTGTGGGGAGAGCAATAGGCACAAAAGCCTCCCGCTCACTACAACAATTCAGCTGCCAGGAGAGTAGTTGTTCAACACCTGAGCAAGGGTGTCTGACAGGGGAAAAGACCGGGGGGAGAGAGAGGGGCATATGAGGACCATAGAGAGGCGCGGTGGGGGGGAGGGGGTATATGAGGAACAGAGAGAGGCACGGTGGGGGAGGGAGAGAGAGAACCCGGGAAGATGGAGGCTTGGCAAGGGAAGGCGAGGGAGTGAAATAAGGTGGTGGGAGGGGTGAGACAGGGTGAGAGGAATACCAGCAGAGAGCAAGACGGATCGCGTGGGAGTGGGAGGAGGGTGACAGGCAGACAGAGAAAAGACAAGAGAGACAGCAGGAGTGAAGCCAGACTGTGGGGGAGAGAGAGAGAGGGAGAGAAAGAGAGAGAGAGAGAGAGAGAGAGAGAGAGAGAGAGAGAGAAGTAGAAGGTGGCGGTGTGGATAGGGCGAGAGGGTGCATTAACGAGCACATACTTTTCAAAGGTGTCTGCTCCAGCGAGACCCCGGCCTATCCGCCACGGCCGTCGTGGGAACGGCCAGCGCGACGAGCGTCTTTAATAAGTGAGCCATTGATCTGGCTCCTGCCGGTGGGCAATTAAGAATCCAAACTCTCTAATAAGGTCCAATTGGTCGACTGGCAATTACCGTGCCGGCGGCTTGAAGAGTGAGCACGAGGCCGTCCGTCTGATTGGTTTCACGGCCCTTAATGGGATTGCAGCTTGCGCCTGGCCTTCTGCGCAACAGGGGAGCCGTAATGGGCACCCGGCTGTAGATATATCTATGTGAGGCCTGATTGCACCCTGCTGTCAATAAGCAGTCCCCACCTTTAATAGGGACGCACGCACATGCAGCCGTGTGTGTGTGTGTGTGTGTGTGTGTGTGTGTGTGTGAGAGAGAGAGAGAGAGAGACAGAGAGAGCGAGAGCAACCACCAGTTCTTGTGTTTCCAAGGGTCAGCTTGTGTCATAAAATGCCCCTTGTGCACTCTGGGGTGTATGGATTCTCTGTAATGAGAGACAAGCAGGAAAAAAGAGAGAGAGGGAGAGAGAGACAGAAAAGAAAAGAAAAGAAAAGAAAAGAAAAGAAAAGAAAAGAAAAGAAAAGAAAAGATAAGAGAAAAACTCGAAAACGGGCGCCGATTCTGAAGGCGCTGAGACGTCTACAATCGGAGCACAGCAACGGGAGAAGAGTAGGTGGTTTTATTCGTCGCGCTACTCAGCAGCCGCTCCGGCAGTCACGCCGCGGAGACGAAGACGACCGGGGCACCCTTTTGACCTGGACGAGAGAGCTGCAAGCCACCGACGGTAGCTCAGCTGAAGACACCAGAAGGAACTTGCTGTGAGAAGGTAACAGTAAGGCACGCGTGTTCATGCCTCTATATTCCGCCGCAGCGCTTAATGGACTGATGATAACGCCCTCGTGAAACATATTACATTATTTATTCAGAGAGTGACAATCTGAACACACCCGTAAGATACATACGAAGAGGCCCAAAGCAAGCTATGTGCCATCATGAAAAGGTGAGAAATGTTCTCTTATGCCCCCACCCCACCCAAGTACAACACTTGCTCTCAGATATCGAATTAATACACTTGTTCGCCGATTTGAATTTTATAAAAACAAATTTGTCCCCCAGTTATCCATGTGTAATCCTTTCCATTGCTTCCCCCCCCCTGGATCGCAATGTTCTCAGAGAACACTGCGCGCCGAGACAGATTGTACCGCGAAGGCTCCTCAACGCCTAGCAACAGCCTGCCAGGCACGCGCGGTCACACATCCAGCCTGCAGCATCAGCGCAGTAGCACGCGGATCGCCTTAACAGCTCTCTCGCGCTGGATGCTCCATATTCCGCGTAGCTCCGTGAGCCCGTGCGTTGTGCGGGGCGAAGCGCTTTTTCGATGGTGGGTTCCAGGCACTTTCCCCCCTCTAGCTTTCAGCCGTGTTTCCATGGCGCTGAAAGCGTTTGTCTGGGGTACAACGAGAGAACTGACTGGTTGGGCAGAGGTTAGTGCCCTGTAGCGTAAAAGTAGAGTCCACAGAACAGGCCAAATCTGTTCTCTCCTAAGTTGTTTAGCCACACACACACACACACACACACACACACACACACACACACACACACACACACATCTATCTATCTATCTATCTATCTATCTATCTATTGAGAGATGCAATATGTTCCTTTGCAAGGTGGTCAAAACCAAACAATATGAAACCGATTATTGCTACAGTGCAATAACCGGTATTGCTACAGTGCGTTCTTCTACTATAGGTTTCCATTTACGAATAATTAGCCACCCAAATCGAGATGATTTCTTTGTCGGTGTCAGAACAAAGGAAACCACCATGAGATGGCAGAGTGAGCATTACTCTGACTGTTCTCTTTAAGTATGACTATCCTAACTGGGCGATCCTTTTCAGTATAAAACAAACTGCAGTACTCACTTCAACCAGCAGGTAGCAGTAATGTTATGCAGCTTTCCTTTGTTCTATAGGCTCTTTTTGCATTCATTTCAGCATCTCCGCCCATTTCCTATATGTCTCACTTATGGAGGTGTTAATGAGAGAAATTAATATCTAGAGGGAATATCTGTGGGACGTCTGAGCTGAAAACCATCACCTCGAATGGACAGATGATGTTTCAGAACGCAGAGCCTTTAGGAAACGAAAAGGAACATACATCTCCAGGAACATGGTAGCAGCAATACTTGCGGTGTTTATTTTTGCTATGATTATTATTATTATCTACCTGACTGTCTGTCTTTTCCCAGCCTCTTCACCTCGGTCTTGGTCTTTCTACAATTTATTTCAACCACCATTTATTTATTTCTTTTATATGCCTTATTTCCCAGCTATTGGGCTGTTATGGATCTGTGTGGGTGATAATGGATGGGGCAATAGGCCATGGGCTTGAAGGAAACACCCTTTCTTAATGTCCCTGTGAAAAGGTCAACACTCATGTCCAGATTACGAGTTCTCGTTTGTGCTCTCTCCTGACGATCCATCATACACACACACACACACACACACACACACACACACACACACACACACAGAGAGAGAGAGAGAGAGAGAGAGAGAGAGAGAGAGAGAGAGAGAATTCGTCCCAAGGTGTTCTTGTCCTACACATGCTTGTACTACACACTTGTCTTGTAGTCTCCTTTTTTTTTTGCAGTCTTCAGAGGGGAGCATTATATCTCCTTGGTCTGAATAACTGTTTAAGGCGGTCTCACGAATGTCTCCCGATCCCCTCCCCCTCCTCCCACGAGTGTCACAAATGTCTCCCTGATGCCCCTGACGGCTGCCCGTGTATCTGGAGGCTGCTGCTCGGTACCGTTGCCTGGTTCTGCATCCGGCTTCGGGTCGGACGTGCCGAGGGTTCAACTCTGAGGTGAGTGTAATAGCAGAAGCAGCAGCTTTTTTTTAGTGTTCTGAGCAAATCTAAAAGCAGGACACCAAAACAAGCACGGGGTGAAAGCTAAAGTGAGCGGACCTTTACGTGGCCCCGTGGGTGTCCTCCTCCAGTACCCACGCAAGCTCCAAACTCAGCACTGACAGGGCACTGTTTGGCTCTAACGCTGTCTTTCTTTACGCAGGTGAAATTCACAGTTATATGTCAATGTACTGAATCAGTAGCTATGAAGTATACATTAGGGACACATAAACTCGACTGTAAATCGGCACTTCAAGTAATCTGACAAGCTAACTTTTAATGTATCCATTTCCCATAAGTCTAATACAACATAAAGTAAAACATTGATTGGATATTGGAAAACACTTAATAAAACGCATGCATTAGATTTACATTTACAGCATTTAGCAGACGCTCTTATCCAGAGCGACTTACAAAAGTGCTTTGTAATTTACTCATAGAATATATCCAAGTACAGTACAGTAGGTTAGAATTAAACATACCAATGAACTAGAATACTGTAAAATACAGGGATGACTGCTGATACCTAGAAGTGCAAAATACATAAGGTCTATCTTAAACAATGATAAGTGCTATAAACAATAAGTGCTAGAGCGTGGCTTCAGCGTGTCGGCACTTTTCCTGCGCAGACGTTTCAAAATGCACAAGCAATTGGTACATGGACTGTTTATTGCCGCACGCTGATATGCACACACGCGCACAGCCGGGTGAGCAAAAACTCAGTCCAGATTCCTTTGCACTGTATCAGAAATGGTGTCACAAAATCAAATGGTTTGATATCTGAAGTGATACTGAGAAATCCCGAAGGCAGGCCAGGGTAATACATCGATATATTTGAAAATGTGCTGTTGATTTCAACTTTCAAAAGTTCCACAATCCTGGTACTTGGAGAGAGAGAGAGAGAGAGAGAGAGAGAGAGAGAGAGAGAGAGAGAATATTTCTCCGACCATGTCTTTCCCAGGTTTCGTCCTATTTTTCTCTGTAGCGCCATTAGCTGGTGTCATTGTCTTTTCCTGCGCTTCGTGCTGTTTTCCACTGGATGGCTGAGTCTGATCAGAGAGTGATCAATGGCTGTGCGTGATCACACACCGATCAATAGCGGTTCTGTTTTATGGGCTGAGCTGTCCCCTCACCCCGCCGCTGACAGATCTGGGACGAGCCGTTTTTATTTATAGCGCCCCGGCGTTTATTAAGGGGGGTGGCTTTCCGTCGGTCTCGCCGGTGTGCCGAATTTCGAGGCCAAATTCGGGCTACCCGGTGTGAAGCCTTCCACCGAACAGCGGCCCAGCGGTGCAACAGACAAGGCGGAGGTTCATTACTAGTGTGCACTGCTTCGCCTGGTTTCAAGTGTCTCGACGGAGCAGGGCAAAATTCATAGGAGCTTCACAATTTCTAAAGCGTAATTAGGACATAATGAATGCTGCACTATTCTGCAAACAGGATTAGCCTAACCCTGGACTGCATTGCACCGCTCACGGAACCTACAATAGTCTATTTTTAATCATGAAATTTAAACTTTTATTTCCTTTCAAATCCAGCCTTTATCAGCGTTCAGAAAAAAAGGTTGCAAGGTCGCAAAACATTTACAGACCGTACAACTTCAGATTATACATGCAGTTCTTAATTCTCGTTCTGTCGGTGAGCAGTAGCTCTTCAAACGGTCATAGGTAAACTGGTCAATTTCCCACTCTTTCGTGGTCAGCATTTATTATACAAACGTCTTCGGTTCTGCTTGAGAGAGAGAGAGAGAGAGAGAGAGAGAGAGAGAGAGAGAGAGAGAGAGAGAGAGAGAGAGAGAGAGAGAGAGAGAGAGAGAGAGAGAGAGAGAGAGAGAGAGAGAGAGAGAGAGAGAGAGAGCGAGAGCAGCCTTGGCCGGGCGGCCGCGCGGAGGAGAGCGATGTAAAAGCATGTCAGCGCAGAAACGCGCAGGCACGTGCAGGCCTAAAAATAGCTGGCGGGACACCTCCCGACGGGCAGCGCTCTCCACGAAGCAGGTCAACGTGAAGAGGTGGCCGCAACAGTGCTTCTCCTCACACATACACACACATACACACCCCCGCTCCGCCACCTATGTGAACTTAATTATCAAATGAATAATTAATGTTTGATTGCACAGTTTCCCTTGGCTGTCAACAGAGGATCGTTTATCATAGGATTATAATTCATTACTAATTGGTTTGGCATGAGGGGGTTTCATTAAAATAATTTGCTTATTTAAATGAGCAAATTTGGTTAGCTGAAAAGGTGGTCTTTTTTTAAACAATGCCATGCTGAAGAGGGGAAAAAAAAGTTTTTTTTATTGAATTAAATGTGTGAGCTTAGAATAAATGCTAACTTAATAGCAATAAATAGCTTAATAGCACCTGTACTTAACTTAGTTAGTCAGAACAGATGAATAGGTGCAGGTTTATCTAATCAATCACATACCTCTACAGTATGATTGCTGTCCCCTGTGGCTTGTTCTCTTTTTTTTACTTCAGTCCAGTGGTTTGAAATATGCTAATCCAAGATCACATATACCCAACACACACACACACACACACACACACACACACACACACACACACACACAACCTAACGTATACATCCCTAGCATATATAGGTGTGTGTGTGTGTATATAAGGTACATTATCATTTGGTTAGCTAAGGCTTGGCCACATGGTAAGATGCACCTTGGTTTAACAAAATTACAGTACAGTACAGTAATGTTTCCAAACTCATGTAGTCATGTATCTTTAAAGAATCTGGAATATACGATGTAGACTTTAAATCATTAAATTGGTAACAAAGACATTTGCTTCATAAACTGTGACTGTCTAAATATTATCCTTGCATAAACACAGTGGTTACTTTCTCTCTTTCTTCTTCCTACAATCTTTAGTCACATCAAATGTGAAAATTAAAAATTCCTCTAAGCAAAATGTTTCAGTTAAACTCCCTAGTTTCAAAACTTTAAGAATATCACCTTATTAAACATTACCTAAGGCCAGTTAGTAACAAGATTTGAAGGTCAGTAGCTCTCTGTATGCTGGGAAAAGTATTTTTAAGCAACAGATTAGGCATGACAAAGATGACTGTCTACACAGGATATTTTTCTTCTCTTCCCATATGTAAAAGTGTAAAAACTCATATGGATATTATAAAACAAAGACATTATTTACACAACTACGGTCACTTTCATATACAGTAATCTATTTTACCTATATGCCCCTATCAAAGTTTTAATTGACACATAATGTCACGTGATGTCCTCCCTGATGGCATGCACCTGCACGGGGTTTAATGTTGAGTGTTTGTCTATCTGTTCAAACTCCCATAAGTGCGTGCCTCATTGTTGGTCATCGTTGGTGTCGGTGTATGTTAGTGTTAGCCATCGTCGATGGTTATGTAGTCTGTGTTAATGTTCGCGTTGTTTAAAAAACGTTTATGTGTGTTCATGTTCATTGTTGTTCTTTTGTGTGAGTCCCCCTGTTGTCATTTGTGTTTCATGTCAATAAATGTGTCACAGCATCAAGGGAGTCTGTGCGTTCTGCTCCGCGCCCTGCGGCACTCGGGCCAACATTACACATACAGACTTTATACATGCTTTAATGTCATATATACTAAAGAGCTATTGTAATTGAATCATAATAATCATAATAAGTTTTGTTTTTTTTAATTGTGTTCATAAGTTATTCTTATAGGATTTTAGGCCTTTGGCATATGGGTTTAAAATGTGCCTATGTCCTGCTTTTGGATCACATCTGCATTACACTTTTCATTTACTCAGGTAATTAGCTGGTGAGATTTTGCAAGTGCGTTGTGGATCTATATATGCAAGGTTGCAGTACAGGGGAATGTCTGGCTCATGGTAACAAAACAGCTGTAATGTACTTACAAACAGTTATTAACAACTGTAAGGTTTACCGTGTCACAAAATCTCCATAGCCCTAAAGTTATGCAAATGATTGAAAGAACTGATTAACAGAAAAATGGACAGAACAGGAGATGGAATATAAACTAAGATTAAGAATTTAAGACAAGGCTCTGAACTATGAGCTGGATGTAGAGCAGTAGGAGAGAAGAATGGAAAGTGGGGGGGCCTATGGGACTGGGCGGAGCCTATGTGGCTGGGCGGGGCCTGTGTGGCCATGCAGAGCCTGTGTGGTTGGGTGGGGCCTGTGTGGCTGGGTGGGGCTGATGTGGCTAAGCTCTGTAGCCTGGCTGGTGCCAGGGGGTGCTATGAGGTGTGAAGCCTGGCAGGAGCTCATGTGTTCAGGGTGAACTGTGTAAAGGGCAGTGCTCAGGGCAAAACCTGCCTACTGAGTGGATGGGGGCTGACAGACAAGGGAAGCTAACATGGAGGACATGGTACCAGGGGCATGGTACTACAATACACAGAAAGAAAACCATAAACTATATTAGAGTTGAAAAAAATGAATTTGACAACATAATTCACAGAGTAGTCCTAAAAAACAATGCCAGTGATGATGGACCTGCACTTCACACGTTTTGCTCGTGTTTATCTATATCAGCATGCCGTTCAATAGCACCTTTCCTTTCTGCTAATGTCTATGTCACATCTGCATATTTTAGAGATGGCAGGAAATTCATCTTTTCTACTCTTCGAAATAAAAAAGACGCTGTGCTGACCACCCATAACTGAAAGATGTTTTTGTTTCTGGCATTTAAAGTTTTCTTAGTGTTTTTCACAGTAGGGCGAGATGAGCTCTTACTGACCAGTTTAGAGGGCGGGGCGGGCGTCCTGCGAGCGACGACATCACAATACAAGGCGTTTCTATTGGCATGTAGGTGAGCCAATGACAAACAATATCGACCTAAACATGCAAAGTTTATGTAGTTCGCTCCAGAAGACGGAAGACTGGCAGCTGGAAAAAACGGGACTGTCCGCCAAAAATATGGCCATCCCAGCACACACATTCACACACACTCTTAAACAGAAATTCCTAGTTTCTGTCATTATTATGCAGACACACAGTAATCAAGCATACACAAAACACACTTCACAATTCTGATCTATAATACAGCCACAGTCCCTCCATATAATCTCACTCCTCCGGTCCTATAAAAAACCCGCCGTGTTCACCTGACATGAACCACAGAGACATGCCATTATTTTAGCAAGTGGAATTCGGTTTTTATTTATTTAGCCTTCGTTTGAAACAGCGAGAAAGCTGCTTCGAATTTACACCACCTTAAAACATAAAATTGTCCCCCCTAGGTGAGGTGTCCAGCAAACTAACCTTGCAGGTAGGACAAGTTTCAACTTGACTTCAGGTGGCTAGCGTTAGCCATTAGCTTTGGTGGGTCCTCTTGTCCCACAGGCACGATTAAAATTACAGATGAAAGAAACTAGCCTCTTTAATATGCGTACAATAGGTATGCCATTAATGATTTATAGTAAAGAATAGGTCGTTACGGTTTTTTAACACATTACCTCAATATTGCCACCTTGATGGTTAGCTAGCAAACGTTAACGCTAGCTAGATGTGGAATGTATTTAAACCACTTTAAAAACCGACCGTTACAGAATGTTATAGCAGCTGAACAGTCAGTAGTTTTCGAGTCTGTAAATGAGTAAACATGAAACTCTCATTGTTTCCCTCCGCTATGGTTCTGTTCTTGTTTCCCTTGCCCTTCATTTCTCACTCATTTGTCTCGTTAGTCTCTGTGTTTATTTCTCGTTTCCGCGTCTCGTTTGTCGGTCTTTGAATGTGCTCCCCATCGCTCACTGTTGTGAGTTCGCCGTTGTTTTATGTTTTGCTAGTCCTGTTTTCTATTTACCTCTTTAGTTTCCTTTTTTTTTTTTTGTTTCTGCTCCGGTCTCTTGTTGTTAATTTCCCCCTTTTGGGGTTCCGTTTAGCTTATGTTTTGTTTTCATTCTTTTGTTGTTTCCTCGTCATGCCTGAAAGCTGTGGGTCTACCTGTCATCTAAATAAAGAACTTGCGTCCAGCCCAGCCTGCCACAACGTTTCAGTAACAAACACTTCCTTAATATATGAATAATACAGCCTTACAGTGTCCTAATTAAGCTACCACCTGTAGGGTGTTTGCGTCACCCTTACAAAGGGTCAGTTTGTTTGTGTGAAAGACTGCGAGGCCGCATGTCATCATCTCTAGAAGAAATGACGCAGCTAACGACGTACTGGCCTTTAGTATAACCATATGGTGGATTCACCTTTCACTAGATAGTTTACTATTGCGTCAGCAATCCAATTCTTTATTAGAGATCAGTAGTGTCACTACTGTTTCAGACACACACACACACACACACACACACACACACACACACACACACACACACACACACACACACACAATCACGCTCTACTGCAGCATTTCTGTTGGTTAAAGTATGCACAACACATACACATGCAGACATACAGACAAGGAGGTGAGCTTCACTGGAGCTCGGTCACTTCACTGCACAGTTAAATGCCTGTACTCTAAGATTATGTTTGTACTCCTCCCCCAAAACACACAGACTCAATACACACTTTTTGTGTGCATCTTGATTTCATAAGTTGAAAAGGTGAAGGGTGAGTGGAATTATTGCCTGCAAATACTCAAACCAAGAAAACACACACACATACACACACACACACACACACACACACACACACACACATTTCTCTGTTCCCTGGTGTCACAAGTGGAAAGCAGTGACTGACCAGGCAGACAACCCAAAGATCGATGACAGTGATGGTTTGGCAAGCGACCCTCTGTTATCAGCTTTAGACATCCTCACTTTCACTGTGTGTGTGTGTGTGAGAGAGAGAGAGAGAGAGAGAGAGAGAGAGAGATTACTGAATGTGATGCAGTATATTGAGGTCCATAGCAGGGTTTATGGTGTTGGCTCTTAAACTGGTTACCATTGGTCTCCATCTGATAGAAAGGAAACCATCCCCGAGGCAGGGCAATATGTCTTAATAAAAAGTTTCAGGTCATGAAGCTTCATAGTCTTATTCTTATTTTGGCTTGGCTTGATGAAGCAGGATGAACAGGCCATGAGGTATTATGATCCAAATCAGGTCCCTGGACTTATTTGTATTCTGTGTGTGTGTTTAGGTATTTGTGTTTTGTGTGTGTGTGTGTGTGTGTGTGTGTGTGTGTGTGTGTGTGTGCGTACGCGTGCATGTGTGTGTATGTACTGCCGATTTATCCACTCACTAACTGAATCGGATGAGCTGAGGGTGCTCAAGGCTAGAGGTAAATTTTATTATGTTCCCTCAGAAGACAAATATCTGTTTTACCATTGAAAAGCAGGCTAGGGAATTTAGGATGCAGGGAGACATAAGAGACAGAGAGAGAGTGTGTGTAAGAGAGAAAGAAAAACAGTAGCACATTATTTAGTGAAGCCAAATCCATCTTTGTGCTGTATATGCTTGGGTGAGTTCAGGAGGAAGACAGTAATGAAATGATGCTGCTATTGGGCTAATTATACTACTCTGTCTCTTTTATCTGTCTCTTTCCCATTCTCTCTATCTCTCTGTCACCATCCCTCCAGCAACTTCACTGCAATTCAGAAGTAACACACTCTTGGAGAAAAGAAAAATGATTACAGTGATCTTTGGGTATTTGAAGGCTGGTATAGAATGATAGAATGGATTGGTATGTACGTACTTACTAATTACTTTATTTAGCATTTTTATTAATCTGAGTGCACCAAAACACTTTTCTTACACACCGGTGAAGAGGAAAAGAGTGACTTACCCACAGTTGGGTCAGTACATATAAAGTGCTGGAGTTAAAACACTCTGGGCAGCATTACTTTCAGGGGTTTGAAAGATGCACATTTTACCATAAAATACTGCCAAAGGCAAGAGAACACTGCATGGCCAGAGAACACTATGACCAGAGAACACTGCATGACCAGAGATCACTGCATGACCAGAGATCACTGCATGACCAGAGATCACTGCATGACCAGATAACACTGTGTATGACCAGAGATCAATGCATGACCAGAGATCACTTTGCATGACCAGAGAACACTGCATGACCAGAGAACACTATGACCAGAGAACACTGTATGACCAGAGATCACTGTATGACCAGAGATCACTGCATGACCAGAGAACACTGTATGACCAGAGATCAATGCATGACCAGAGATCACTTTGCATGACCAGAGAACACTGTATGACCAGAGAACACTGCATGACCAGAGATCACTGCATGACCAGAGATCACTGTATGACCAGAGATCACTGCATGACCAGATAACACTGTGTATGACCAGAGATCAATGCATGACCAGAGATCACTTTGCATGACCAGAGAACACTGCATGACCAGAGAACACTGTATGACCAGAGATCACTTTGCAATGTCCCTTTCCTGTATGTTACATTCAAAATGCATTTTTGCTATTTTTTAGTCAACGCTCTATACAGAAATTGCTTTAGTGTCAGGCATGTTTTATTTGGGGCTGCTTGATACCCAGGTGTAAGACGGCCGTCACAATGTCCCCCAACAGACAAGTGATTTCCTGTTGCAATCCCTCTTGATTTGTCATAGCAACACAAAACATTTTTAAAAGGTCCAAATCTTTACTTGTATTTAAGAGTTCAGGATGTATGAATCCAGCATGTCAGGGGGGTCTTTATGCATTCTGCCCCCCCAAAAAATTGCAAATAAAATTAGCATATTTTTCTTATGATTGAAGTTGGTTTACGAGCTCACATTACAACATTAGAAGCATGTTTTAAATCCAGCTTTCTTCCAAATTGGCAACCAAGTGGCAGAATGGCTGTGGCTTCTTCACTGGTATTTGAACTAACAACCTCATAACGGCAGTGCTGCTCCTTACAGAGTGCAATGGGAAGTTCCATCTTCAAATAACAAAGCAAATAAAGTCCTTAAATCATAACACATCACTGAAACACATCTGTATTTTTAGCGGGTTGACCTGTTTTTTCCTCTTGAACCTCTGACCTCTGACTTTGCCTTTTGTAAAACAGAAGAGCAGCTCAGTAAAACTCAGTTCAGATTACTACATCTTCTTGCTAAACCTTTTGCAACACACACAACATAAATAAATAACTTTAGAGCAAAACATCATAAATAAATAACTGAAAATGTACATACTGTAAATGCCTCAGTAAAACAGTTTAGCTTAGTTTTATCAGTTTCCAGAATGGAGAAGTTATAAAACTTATTTTTCAAATCAGGAAAACTACTTGGCAAATATGTGGGACAGTGACATCATAAAAAGCTGGATTATTAAAAGGTTATTTTTTGATAAACCTATCCCAAAATAAAATATCTTACTAAGATCATTTAAGGTCAATTATCCCAAAACAAGTTCATTTTACCTAGTTCATAAAGAGCTTAATAGCAAACAAGACTTTTGACTTCCTTGAAACTTATGACTTCCTTGAATTTCAGGGGTTTTTTCCAGTCTGTTGTCTCTTAGTGACTAAGAAAGAGAGACACACAGACTCCATTAATATGATGCTCTGTGTGTCATCCTTGCTACTGCTTGCACTTTAACTTTAGAGACAAGCACTTCTGCTGAAAAATATTTTCCATCTGTTTGTCAAATGTCAGAGGAGAATAGTGATGGACTTTGGGGCAAAACCAATTGTAAAAAAGTACTGAAAAACCCTCCCAAACTCTTCCGTTGTCGGGAGCGGGCTCACGCTGCAGCTCCTGGTAGGCTCCTGGGCTGTGCTGTGCTCTCATCCAGTCGCTGGTTCATTTTAGCTGACTCACGGTGCTTGGACTTGAACCTATGGGACAGAACAGATCCAGGAGGCCGCTACCTCATTATAGGTGCTGTGTAAAAACTATTAAGCGTGCTCCTCAGCAGTGCCCTGAATGAAACACTTTGATCAGACATGATGTGGTGAGACCTACAGCAGAAATTGGGGATCGAATCCCAGCTGTGCTGTGTTGTGCCTGAGGCCTTGTCCCATAGAGGGTTTGAGGCCCTCATTAATTCTGTGTAGCTCACGGAGGTTTGAAAAGACTGGTGTGCAAATGCTAAGAGAGCAGCCATTAAAATGTGCTCATTTGAACACCTGTTGTTATTAACGCCTGCATACTTCTTGTTTTGAAGAGATACGACAGGAGGGACCTCGCTACCATCTCTCTCTCGCTCTCTCTCTCTCTCTCTCTCAATTCAATAACATTTCATTTAATTCAATCAGATGAAGGTGCATTATTGGCATGAGAAATAATGTTACATTTGTATTGCCAAAGCTCATGTTACAGACATGGGATTCAGGACATTAAAGGATAATAAAATAGGATGCTGAATATTTTGAGTATGTGAGAAAATGAAAACTGTTAAAATTAAAACATTAAACAAGAAAAACATGCAAAGTAATAGAAGTAAATGTGTGAATAAATAACTGAACATGTAATATGTTTTTATAAGTAGATAGACAGGTCTCTCTGACTCACCCTGTTGTCTGTGTTAGACTTCTAATGGAAGAGACAGATAGTGATTCACTGGTGGCAAATATTAGTTGTTAAAGGTGTAGCTCACGTTACCTTGTTCCACCACAGCTTGGGCTGCGTCCCAAACGTGCTGTCTGTAGGGCGGCGCTCTCCACACTCCAGGACACGTCTCTCCCTCGTCAATTACAGGCTGAGTCGGCTGCAGGACAGAGGAATCAATGCTGCCTGTCACTCAGGTAGAAAAGAGAGAGAGAGATGGAGTGATGGGGGAGTGAGGTAGAGATGCAAAGAGAGATAAAAAAGAGGGAAAAAATGTGGTTGGTGGCAGGAGGGTGAGTGAGTGTCTAGGAAATGTGCAGACGCACGGACTCATGCACACACACACACACACACACACACACACACACACACACACACACACACACACACACACACACACACACACACACACACACACACACACACACACACACACACAAAGGCCAGACCCCAGACTCTTTCCCATCTCTGTTAGAGAGCACACATAGTAGTAATCAGAAACTGGTTGAATGAAATAAACCCGATCTCTACATTCCTCCTCTCTGTCTCTCTCTCTGTCTCTCTCTCTCTCTGTCTCTCTCTCTCCCCCTCAGACTCCAAGCTTCACTAATTAAAATCCATTAAGGATGATGTTATTGTCCAGGAGCTTCCTCCTACATCAGCATGGTGTAAAAATAACCCAATTAAAGTGCCCGTCAGTCACGCGTGATCAGAAGAAAGCCAGGCTGGGATCAGCCTTCTCCTGACGTCCCACTAGTGCTGAAACTGCATGCCGAGCTTGACGACACAGAGGTCACAAAAGCGCCACACTGGTATCGTAAGCCTGCTTCAAATACCTTACACAGACATATTAATGATGAGAGATTTTTTTCCCCCTCAAAACTTGCTAGTAGTTCCAGAGCCATTTTGAATAGTTGTGGTGGTTGAGTGGTTGAGTTTGGTATCCACGTGTGCGTGCACTCAGCCTCAGGGTGAACCCTGAACTCCAGACCAAGCTCAACAGTGTGAAGTGCTGAATCTTTAATTCATTAGGCGAGTACACGACTGTGGGTTGTAACAGCTGAATGCTTATCGCTCAGTGTGGGACCACGGGTCAGTATCAGCTCTAGATTGAGCTGACGGCGACCATCACTGCAGCAAGGCCGCTTCATCTCAGGTTTCAGAAGAGTGTGGCTTAAGCTATTAGTCATGCATCTGCCACATAATGCAAGGGGTGAGTTTAACCACAGGAAGTAGCCACCCCAAAGCTTTTCTGCCCCAAAACGAGGTTTTCCTGAATTCTCAGGACTCACAGAAATGGGGAGCATAGTGTCTGTTCCCTTGTGACCCAGTCCATTCAGTTGGTGAATAATTCTCTAAGGGGTTCAGTAAGGTGTGTTGGATCAGGGAAGCTACTAAACGATGTGGTGCTTTGGACTTCCGTCCACGACTGCCCACCTGACATCAGGGGTGCTAAAGCAACAGCTGCATTTTTGTTCTAGTTCCACAGGTGTGGAAGAAAGATCAGCTGGCCTTACATACATGCGAAACCTTTACCAAACCATGGTTTCCTTCTCACTTACACCTAACCAGAATAGGGAAGTTCCAACCAACATATTGACTGGGTAAAGAGGGTGGGTCTTCAGAGTTATTAACCTCCCCGGAAAATGGACCTCACTGTCAGCAATCGTGTGTGTGTGTGTGTGTGTGTGTGTGTGTGTGTGTGTGTGTGTGAGAGAGAGAGACCAACCAAGCGCACGCCACGTCGGTGGCTCGTTCCGCAGTTAAATGTCACCTGGCGCATTAGCATTTAGCCGGACTAGCTGCTTGTCAGTCCTGTTTCATGTCCTCCGCCCTCCTTCCTCTGCCACACTTTTCATCCCTGACCCCGAGATAAGCCGGAGAGAATGAGAGCTTTATCAGAGGCCGGCCTCTCCAGCTGATGAGCAATTACTCATCTTTAGCCAAAGTCATGTCACAAACACTAATTACCGCCGCCGACAGCCCTGTGTCACTCAGCTGCCCCTCTGATATTAGAAGGAGATTTACTGCCTTTAAAAGACCAAACCACCTTTTATTATCTGCATTTCAAATCAAAAAGTGGAAGGAAGCTGAGAGGCAGCGCTTCGCGGGAGCCGTCTGCTGTCCATTGACGATTTTGGCTCATCAGCTGCAGAACTGGAAGCAAATGATAAATTTCTTTTCCCTATAGCTTACAACTGTTATCAATAAATGCCAACCTTTCCAAAAAAAAAAAGGCAGCATTTGCCAAACAAACAGCGCGGGAGTATCTGTTAGGGTTCCTAACAGCCACATAAAGGCACAGAACACCAGGGCAGCGTTTCTGATTGGAGAATGCTGGGTGAGTGGGCTCAGGCCTTAAACGCCTGGCTGCGGTTGTCAACTTTGACCTCGCCTCATTAACTGCTCAGCGTTTTGGAGCGTTTTGGAGCTTTATTAGAGAGCTTGCAGGTTGAAAGAATGGTGCTGTTCTTTGGAACGGATCCATATTATCAGTTCAAATGTGGCACACTGTTTGCGACTTCTTTATTGAACTGGCTTTTGCCTATCAGAACAGAGACAGAGCAGACACACACACACACATTTATTGGACAGTGTGCAGACAGACCACTGTGATAGTGGGAGGCTAATTAATATGTGTGTGTGTGTGTGTGTCCTTGTTCAGCGCACGTGTGAGTATGTGTGTAAGTGTTCGTCTGTCAGCTATAGCTGAAACAGAATTAGTTTCTATATTTCTGATCATCTGGACATGGACCCTAAGCTTTTCCTGTTGAGTCACCTTTACCATTTAACCCAATCCAATTCCAGCACCTAATATTACAGCTAGTCTGTCCGTGTCTTAAATAATCAGATAATGTGTTAGCAATAGCCTTAATCGGGGGGAGGGGGGTATACGGTATTACACTCTGCAAGGAGAGAGAGAAAGAGAAAGAGAGAGTGAGCGAGAGAGATACAGAGAGAGAGAGTGAGAGAGAGTCGGTTAGAGAGAGAGATAGACAGAGAGAGACAGTTAGAGAGAGAGAGTGAGAAAGAAAGCAAGACAGTTAGAGAGAGAGACACACAGACAGAGAGAGAGAGAGAGAGAGAGAGAGAGAGAGAGAGAGAGAGAAGTCCAGGGTATTAGTGCCCTGCTGAAGCACTTGACCAGCTGTGAGATTTTTCCAATCGTGGCAGCACACGTGAAACAATCTAGCAACAACTGGCTAAGAACAACCCTGCTCCCCAGAATAACAGAGAACACAGCGTTACAGCGAGCAGCCTAAAGGAGAGCAAGGCCAGAGTTCTCTGTGATGGGGAGTGGAACTGTGTGTAAGGCAGCTAATGACCATGACCTCGTCAAACTGACACTCCGTCTTTGCTCGGTTAGGTGTCGTCATGTCTCATGAAGGGCTCTCTGCCACTCGTTCAGAAAACTTGCACTTTTGGCTGAATACCAACACCAACTCATGGAGAGACACCTAACCAGCACGTTCACGGAATGTTTTCGCGTTCGCCTTTGAGTGAAGCCCGTTTTGAGTCTTGTAAAAATGAATCTGGATTCGATAAAATGGCATCATGTTTGATCGTAGACCACAGCGCTTTTGTAAAACAGCTAGCAAATTATGGATCATTGTTCTCTGACAGATAGCTGTCCAGTTTAGAAAGTGGATGATAAGAGTGAAGTGTCTCTCTCTCTCTCTCTCTCTCTCTCTCTCTCTCTCTCTCTCTCTCTCTCTCTGTTTGTGTGGGTGAGAGGCTCTTCCTTCCAACTAGTGCTTTTGAAGTCTTTAATTAAACCTTCAACCATCTGGTGGCTCAATTGATTTACAAGAGAGAATCTCACCAGTGAGAGATTGGTGGAAGAACTGCTTAAATAAATAAATAATATGAATAAAGGAACCAAATAGAATTCTTTTGGGCATTTGTCAAGGTGGAACATGAAATTTGATTAGTGTAATTTTTCCCCTCTGTATCACTTTAAAAAGACAGAGAGATGGGGGGGGGGGGGGTGGAGAGAAGGAACCACCTCTTTAAATTTGAAACAAATATTTTTAGGATTATTTGTGGCTTATTTCTGTATTACAAACTTGACAAAACTACCATCTTATTGTTGTCAGTGTTATTGGGGGAAAAAAGAAAAATATGCTGCATTTGGATGCCGCATGTGACATTTTGCTGTATAACAAACAGTCTTCCCAATAATTTAAGATAATAACATTTCTCATTTAAGTCCTGTATATTGTTTTTTTTTTAACCACACACACACACACACACACACACACACACACACACACACACATTTATATATGTATGCATATCTAAGTGTGTGTGTGTTGTGTGTGTGTAATGCCTTTTATTAAAAGAGTTGAGTATGTAGGATTTAATTTCATCTTGCAATACTATTCATGAGAGACAGTTCACATGTATTTTATTTGATTAAATATCAACTCTGTATGCGTGTGTGTGTGTGTGTGTGTGTGTGTGTGTGTGTGTGTGTGTGTGTTTGTTTGTTCATGTTCATTAAGCATTAAGTATAGCCAGCACAGAGCTTATGAAAGCGATCAAAGTGATTCAATTAATACAGCTTTGGAAACCTCTAGAAAATGCAAAGATCTGAGAAGATTGATAGTGGGTTAAATTCTCCTTTGTGGCTTGGCTTTGTGGTTGGTGTGTGTGTGTGTGTGTGTTGCATGGCCAGCATGAATTTAGCTCTTTGTGGATATCAAATATACCCTATAGGTATAGGAAACGATGAAGCTTTTGGTCAAAATTAGACCTTTTATCCATCTTATCATGACTGACTTATATAAGTTGTCTACATTTTCTGTAGTACAGGTATCTGTAGGCTTGCTTGTAAGGATACCATTAAGCTATTTTACTGCAGAAGCCAAGAATACAAACGTAAAAGGGTACACAGATAAAATAAGTGCATGTTTAATATAAGGTGAGAAAGTGCACTTATTATTGATCGATTAAGTGCTCTTTGAAGAGAAGAGTCTTCCGTCAGCATTTGAAGACAGTAAGGAACTCAACTCTTTGGACAGCCAGACGGAATTTTATTCCGCCACCTGGGTGCCACTGCAGAGTCCTTGAATTTGTCCTTTCACAGTCTTGTTTTGTCTTTAAAGGGGTGGTGGTTCCAGTCAAGTTGGACTTTGTGTTGAGTTGTGTCTTGAAGTGCAAAAGGTGCTATTTGGGAACTGACCTCAGACCAGTTGGGGGAAGGCTGGCGATGGCAGCTGTGGGGAGCAGGGTGCTGGTCCATTTTTGGCTTTGTAGGGAAGCACCTGGGCTTTAAATGTACAAACGCAGGAAGTGCGGCAAGCCAGTGGAGTGATGTGGGAGGGGTTGTGGAGGTCAGAGACGAGTGGCGCTCCTGTATGGAGGATCAGTAGCGAGGGCCCATTGGCACACTGGCAGCAGCACCAAGCAGTGGTCCAGTAAGGAGACGTCCGGAGGGCAAGCGGAGAAATGGCCCACTCCTCCCGATGGTGCACAGGAGAAACCTGAGCAATCGGGGGTTGCACCGAGTGCCCAGAGCACTCACCCAGGTTTCAAGTGTTCCAAGACAGGGATTATGGAGTCAATGAAAAGTCAATGAAAAATGTCCCACAAAGATCGTAATGCAAGACTTTCTCTTTGTGTGTGCACGCGCACGTGTGTGCTCACGCGTGCGCGTGCGTGTGCATGCGTACGCACTTTTCTGGAATTTTCTTTTCATCTCATCTTTCGAATGCAAAAAGATCAAAACCCTCTTCAAGTCCACTGTAGTCTTTTTTAGGAGGTGTCAGCCATCGTGTTCTGTCTTACACGTCGAGGAAGGAACAGAAAGGAACGTGTGGCAGGAAGGGCTGCTGTTTGTGGATGTTATTTAGAGCTCGCCCAACACCAGTTAACTTTGTCACTGGCCACGTTTGTCAAACTGACACACAGACCTGCGGATGCAAGAACAAGTCGTGGAACAACAACCTTTTGGGGCTGCAGCTGTGCTGATTTAAATTATGGTTGCTAATAAGCAATCAGGACTCCTCCATGTTTGAGCTGGGCTAATTTCTCGATTCATGCCAAAAGAGTGGCCTTCTAGAAGAATACAAACCGCGTAATCAGTGTGCCCAAATGTTAGAGTGCGTTGTGCTACTAAGAGTTTCTCTCTGCGCCAACAGGGAACAGTTCTCTTTTTTCCTCCCCTGGTGGTTCTTTTTTTCCCCATTATGTAGAAAAGGTGTTAAAATGTTGTAGTGTGAAGTGAAGGGTGATTAGATGTCCTGTCAAAGTCGTTTGTTTAGCGCGTGATGTGCCAGGCACCCCTACCAGTCATGCAGGCTCAGAAACCACGCACGCAGGTGCGGGGTTTGGACTCGATATTGAAACTGTAAAAAGGGAGTTTGTCAAGATTTACCACTCCTAGAACTGACAGGCAACATGCCATCACTGCAAATGAGGTGATCTGAACTCAGAAACGGGGAAAAAAAAGACTGAAAGACATTTTAATAAAACTTGACTTCCTCTGGATTTTTAGCTGCCTTTTTGTGTCAGTTTGATTTCCACACGTTAATATCTCCTGTCATTAACAAGCTGACCCATCGATGCATGGAGGTATTTTCTAGTCTACTGCTTCTACTTGCATCCATCATGAACATCAATAAACTTTCCATTAGCCCAAAAGTCTGTGTGTTCATTACCGGCAGGTAAGGTCTAGTAAGCGGTTCCTCCTAGCAGGATTCTGTTTCCTGGGGATGTGGGAGAACTGTCAAGTTTTTTCATTGCTATGGCAGAATTGCCTAATAGCCCTTGATTGGCTGTCACTACATATAACTCTGTCTGTTAGGAGGGTTTTGTGAAGACGAACAGAGAAACATCATTGAAAGCAAAGGGAACAGCAGAGGTGCTAAACTGAATGTCGGCAGACTACATCAGACACGGCAGCAGCAATAGCAGGGTGTGGTCACAACCCAAGATCTGCAGAGGAGTAATATTCACTTTTCTATTTTTATATACAGCATGGACATCATTGCATCCTTTACTGTGTTACCACATCTCCCTTTGTATACCTGTTCACAAATCCATCCCATACAACACTCAGAACGAGCGCCTTATGAGTCCAGCTAGCAACCTTTTCTGCATATGTATTTCTCTCTCTCGCTCTCTCTCTCTTTCTCTCTCTCTGTCTGTCTCCCACTCTCCCACTCTGCCTTGCTATTTTTACCCGGAGCCCCTTTGATTTCCGCTCCCCTTTTTCTATTGATTCCCGACTCCCACGCGGTGTCCTCCCACACGCGAAAGCGCGCACATGCATGTGCCCTCGCATGCAGTCTCTGCGCCGAACCATTCATCGCGTCAATGAGCGCACGTCAGACAGGATGCACGTCAGTTCAGAATTCACCCGTTGTGTCACGCTGTGTATGTGCTGAATGCCCAGGCACCGTGACCCCAGTAAACACCTGTATACATATGCGCATTCAAAAACTACAACAGGTCAGGCCTTTTCGCAGGACGTAGTACCGAACTAGATGTTTCTCTTTTTGCCGTCTGTCATCCGAACACACTGGGGGATGGGTTGGGGGGGTTATCATAGTCTGTTCCAGTCATCCACCCCGTTGACACTCCAGTCCGGTGTTTTTTTTCAGCTGTTGTATTTTTTACAGGTTTACCACAATCGCGCTAAATATGCACATTTCCTTCTTTAACCCTGGCCATGTGCTAGACAAAATGCACGAGTGAATTTTCCCGCTTATTTGTTGCCTGTGCTGCATGTGTTTTGTTTCTTTATATATATATATATATATATATATATATATATATATATATATATATATATATATATATATATATATATATATATATATTTATTTGTTTATTTGCCTGGCTCTGTAAGTCGTGAGCTGTGTGCTTTCGTCCGGCTACAGGAGCAAGATGCGTTGCGTGGCTTTCAGGAAGAGCGTTCTCTGTTGTCTGCTTGTGCTTTGGCTATGTGTGTGTTCTCAGACCCAAATCGGAGGTGCCTGTGAAGTGAACGCAGGGAAGAGAAGCCAGTGCTCTTCGTGATTCCCTCTCTTCTTAAAAGCCTCTTTAAAAGTTGCCGGTTACTTTGGTAAAGTTGGCGGCTTCTCAGTCGCATTGTTTGCCATGTAACTCAAGGGTCTGGACTGAGAACAGATACCTTGAATAACTGCACATCGTACACACAGGTTGTCTGTGTGTACATTTGAGAGGGAAAGATAGAGAAAAACCGAAAGTGAGCATCAAAAACACTCTGAGAGTCACATGATTCAAGGCATGATGGGACATCTACAGAGAGAAAGACGGAGCAGACCGAGATGAAGGGAGATGGAAGGACCAGAAATGTGAAGCTAGTGAGAGGAAAAAAATATGGAGGTTTGGCAGCAAAATCAAAAAATCTAGAGATGTTAAGAGGCACTAGTGCTCTCTCTCTCTCTCTCTCTCTCTCTCTCTCTCTCTCTCTCTCTCTCTCTCTCCTCTCTCTCTCTCTCTCTCTCTCCCTCTCTCTCTTTCTCTTTCTGTCTCTCTCTCTCTGTCTCTACTCTCTGTCTCTCTCTCACGCACTTTCTTTCTTACATCGCACTCTTTCTCTCTCTGTCTCTCTCTCACACACTTTCTTACATGCATTTTCTCTCTTATTCTCTCTCTCTCTCGCTCTCTCTCTCTCTCTCTCTCTCTCTCTCTCTCTCTCGATCTCTCTCCCTCACACCAGAAAAAATTAAAAAGCATAAGCGTACATTCTTTCTCTATGATTCTCTCGCCTTTACACACACACACACACACACACACACACTTGTTAGTAATTGCTCCTACATGATTGTGGGCAGTATGCAGAAGAAGTGCCTTTGTGGAGAGTTTTGTAAGTAGTGTGTAAATGAGGTTTTTGCTGGCCAATTGAAACGGGCATTGGTAAAGATGAGGTGCCATTAGCTACCATTAGCTCCCCGCTACGAGAGCCCTCTACCTTCACACAATTATTGTGGAGGGAAAAAAAAGGGAAAAATTGCCACCATCTGATTGGCCAGCATGAGCTACAGCCCCAGCTAAGTTCACACAGAGTGGGGCACAAAAAAGCCATACAAAACTTTTCATTTTAGTAGAGGCAAGGTCGGAGTCAGGAGAGCCAAAATGGCGGCTCATGGTACATTGTGAGAACAAGAACCCTAATGCAGGCTGTAGTGGTTTTCTCAGTAGGAGTGGTGTTTGTAGTGTGTGGCCTACATACCCAGTTTTCGCTATACATAATAGTACTGACTGTTATCCCCAGTGGTTCTCTGCCTGTTTAATGGGTGACTTTGCTGTCAGTCAATAGGTCACATGTAGGCAGGGTCAAACCCAAGAGGTTGCCAATGGATTTTTTAAAAATAGAGTCATGTGCATCTCTTAAAATAGAATACGAACGCGTGCACACACACACACACACACACACACACACACACACACACACACACACACACACAAACAAACAATAGCACCCCTCCAATCTTCCGCGGTGACTTGTGCTTGTAGCATCTTAGTTTGGTGTAAACTTTAATAAATGAACACATATCACCCCTCCCCCCTCCCCCCAACCCAATATTCAGATATGCTCAATATCCCCAGCTTCTGTCAGCTTCTGTCAGCTTTCACTCACAGCAAGAGGAAGGCCGTCAATGACATTCTGCAGTTGTTTGGGAAACCTCAGAAAAACGAAATGCAACTTGTTAGAAAATGAGTACTAGTCATATGATATAAGTAGAGAAGAGAGATGTACAAGAGTTGAGTCAGTGTTTTCTGACATAATATTTACCAGTCAGATAGGAAATTGTCAATATTCCATTCCTCAACATCATGGCAAGAAATACCAGTGGTTTACTGATAATGTTTCTTTCATGTTCACTCAGGTTCATTCAGAATCTAGAATGAGAGCAAGAGAGAGAGACAGAGTATGAGGGAGAGAGGAAGTACGAGGTAGAGAGGGAGTACGAGGGAGAGAGGAAGAGCTGATGTATGAGGGTGAGCTGGTGTATGAGGGTGAGCTGGTGTATGAGGGAGAGCTGGTGTATGAGGGTGAGCTGTTGTATGAGGGTGAGCTGGTGTATGAGGGAGAGCTGGTGTATAAGGGTGAGCTGGTGTATGGGGGAGAGCTGGTGTATGAGGGTGAGCTGGTGTATGAGGGAGAGCTGGTGTATGAGGGTGAGCTGGTGCATGAGGGTGAGCTGGTGTATGACGGAGAGCTGGTGTATGAGGGAGAGCTGGTGTATGAGGGTGAGCTGTTGTATGAGGGTGAGCTGGTGTATGAGGGAGAGCTGGTGTATAAGGGTGAGCTGGTGTATGGGGGAGAGCTGGTGTATGAGGGTGAGCTGGTGTATGAGGGAGAGCTGGTGTATGAGGGTGAGCTGGTGTATGAGGGAGAGCTGGTGTATGAGGGAGAACTGGTGTATGAGGGTGAGCTGGTGTATGAGGGTTAGCTGATGTATGAGGGAGAGCTGGTGTATTAGGGTGAGCTGGTGTATGAGGGAGAGCTGGTGTATGAGGGTGAGCTGGTGTATGAGGGTGAGCTGGTGTATGAGGGAGAGCTGGTGTATGAGGGTGAGCTGGTGCATGAGGGTGAGCTGGTGTATGACGGAGAGCTGGTGTATGAGGGTGAGCTGGTGCATGAGGGAGAGCTGGTGCATGAGGGTGAGCTGGTGTATGAGGGAGAGCTGTTGTATGAGGGTGAGCTGGTGTATGGGGGTGAGCTGGTGCATGAGGGAGAGCTGGTGCATGAGGGTGAGCTGGTGTATGAGGGAGAGCTGTTGTATGAGGGTGAGCTGGTGCATGAGGGAGAGCTGGTGTATGAGGGTGAGCTGGTGTATGAGGGAGAGCTGGTGTATGAGGGTGAGCTTGTGTATGAGGGAGAGCTGTTGTATGAGGGTGAGCTGGTGTATGGGGGAGAGCTGGTGTATGAGGGTGAGCTGGTGTATGAGGGAGAGCTGGTGTATGAGGGAGAGCTGGTGTATGATGGTGAGCTGGTGTATGAGGGTGAGCTGGTGTATGGGGGAGAGCTGGTGTATGAGGGTGAGCTGGTGTATGAGGGTGAGCTGGTGTATGAGGGAGAGCTGGTGTATGAGGGTGAACTGGTGTATGAGGGTGAGCTGGTGCGTGAGCTGGTGAGAGAGAAAAGGAACAAATATTGATGGTTAAGACCAAGTATTGACATCACAACAGTCTCATCCTAATGTTAATTTAAGATGTTTACATTTAATATATTCCTTTAACATTAGGTAACAACAAAAACAACAGCAATATAAATAAATAAAATAGATGAAAAGTAAATAATAAAGAAACGCTCTAATTTGAAATAAAAAGACCATTAAGACTAATAAAGTGGCACCTCAGCAGGGTGGGGTTAGTGGTGGTGGTAATAAACCAGCTAAACACATAACTAAAAAGAATTGAGAGGAGAACATGACTGGAGAGGAGAAGAGAAAATAGTACCAGAAGAGAATATAGGAGAGGAGAACAGAGGAGGAGAGAGGCCTGGAGAGGAGAACAGAGGAGGAGAGAGGCCTGGAGAGGAGAAGAGAGGAGGAGAGAGGCCTGGAGAGGAGAACAGAGGAGGAGAGAGGCCTGGAGAGGAGAAGAGAGGAGGAGAGGAAGAGAGATGCTTGCCTTACAGAGCCAAAAATGGACCAGCCCCTTCATACATGAGGTCAATGGTCAAGGCCCGATCCGTAACTCGAGCACTTCGAACTTCAAGCACGGCTCGGCTTGAAATACTGTGCTTCCGGTCTGATGGACAACAAGCATGGAGACTATTCTCTGTCCTGGCTCCAAGATGGTGGAATGAACTCCCACTTGCTGTCCGGACAGCAGAGTCCCTTGCAGTCTTCAAACGCAGACTGAAGACCCATCTATTTGCAGAATATTTAAATGATAACTGACCCTGCTCCTATATTGACTAACTAAGTTAGTACTTATTGTAGGGTATTGTTTATTACACTGGTGTTGTTTAACAAACTCTAGCACTTACTGTTTATTGCACTTATCATTGTTTAAGATAGACCTTGTGTATTTTGTACTTCTAGGTATCAGCATTGATCCCTGTATTCTACAGTATTCTAGTTCATTGGTATATTAGACTCTAACCTACTGTACTGTACTAGGATTTTCTATGAGGAAATGATAAAGCACTTTTTTAAGTCCGCTAAAAAGCACTTTTGTAAGTCTGCTAAATGCTGTAAATGTAAATGTAAATGAGAGAGGCCTGGAGAAGAAAAGAAAGGAGGAGAGAGGAGAGGAGGAGAGGAGCACAGAGGAGGAGAGGAGGAGAGAGGAGAAAAGAGGAGGAGAAGAGAGGAAGAGGAGAGGAGGAGAAGAGAGCAGGAGAGAGGAGAGCAGAGCAGATGTCCCTGATGCCCACCCAAGTGTATCTGGACTTGTCTTCATATAACTGCATAGAATTCTGTTTATATCATTATGGTTATGGTTATCCCTTTTTTATTTTTATTAATAGTAATAATAATAATAATAATAATAATAACAACAATAATGTTAATAAATAAATCAAAACCTATCATTTTTACATTCAGTAAGTTAGTTATGCACAGTTTCTGGTCATTGTCATTTCTACCTTTTCTCGCTAAAAGTACAAACGGTCATAACACAATTTCAAGATAATGCATAACCACATCCAACTTCTTGTTATCGCATTAAGCACATTTTTGCTTGAATAACAAAATAAAATAACTACATTAGCATTCAGATACCCTTGGTGTTGTTGCCTTTAACAACGTAGCTGCGGCACTGCTCAGATATTTACTGTTTTGTTTTATTAAACGGGACTTACATTTTTAATACATTGTACTTTAACACTACATGCTATCACTACATGTTTGCTATTTGACAAAATGGTTAAGTAAACTTTCAAAATGAATGTGTGTTGTCTGAGCTATAGGCGATCACTGTGGGACATATGAGGGGACGCATTTGGATATTTCAGTTTTTATGTTTGTCTTTTTTATCTCGATGGCAGTGCTTCACTGCGCGGGGAAAGAGCTGTGGCATTTGCTGCTATCAGGGTCTATTTTAAGGAGTGACATTTAGAAGGAACATGATCTGCTTGGCAGAAAGCGGAGAGAGAGAGAGAAAGAGACCATAGTAACAGAAGTGCATGTCAACAGAGTTCTGAACTCTGCGCTGTGATTTTATTTATTTTTTATTTTTTTGTGATCTTTACCTTTTAACAAAAATGAATAAAATGGTGGAATATGTATTGTGCTTAAGAAACAGAGAGTTTGGAAGGACAAAGGATCGGCAGCCTTGTCTGACAGCGGGAGAGTGTTTCAGCAGGAAAGAGAGGGTTAGAGAGATAAAAGAGAAAAAGATGTGAATATGGGTTTATATATATTGGGTTTGTGCATGTGAGTTTGTGTGAGACTACGTGTGTGTGTGTGTGTGTGTGTGTGTGTAGCTCTATTGATCTGTTGCCCTTTCATTCCCATTCCTTTCCAATTGGAATCGTCCTCCTCTTCTTCCTCATCTTGCTCTTCCTTTGTCCCTTATTGGCTGCCGTCCCCTTTGGCGGTGGTTCAGCGGTTCTTGCCTGCGGCGGGAAGCTTGGTGTGGCGTCCCCCGTCTTGCCCCTACCCCTGTGGACCGTGCCCGCGCTCCCATGAGGGCCACGGCCCTGCATTGATCTGACAGGTCGCAGGTCAGCCGTGTGGGGCTTGTTAGCTGCGGGCTCCCCGAAAGCAAAAAAAACGATGTTAAACATGATATCGATCGAGCAGTGGCACTAAGAGTGAAGGAGAAAGAAATGATAGAAACAAGGAGGAATGAAGTGGAAGAGGAAGAAAAACCCCACACGGGGGCGTGGGCGGAGCTTTGTGGACAGAGATGTTAAAGGAAAACCAGGAGAGGAGAGGAGAGGAGAGGAGAGGAGGAGAGGTAAGAGGAGGAGAGGAGAGGGGAGGTAAGGGGAGGAGAGGGGAGGGGAGGAAAGGTAAGGAGAGGGGGGTAAGAGGAGGAGGGGAGGAGGGGGAGGCAAGAGGAGGAGAGGGGAGGGGAGGGGGGAGGTAAGGATAGGAGGAGTGGGGAGGAGAGGAGAGGGGAGGGGGGAAGAGGAGGAGAGGAGAGGGGAGGAGAAAGAGGAAGAGGAAAATTTAAGTGAAGTTAAGTGAAAAAAAAAACTAAACAGTGGGTGAAAATAACAAGTCAAGCAAGGCATCAAAAGCAACTTCTTTTTTAAAGCCTCGCTTAACTGGGATCAAAAAGCCTTGAGATGACTGGCAGGCTCTAACTAAGGTTCCTGCAGTTCATCAGTGAAATGATGTATTTACCATTTTACCATTTTTGCCTTCCTGAGTATGCATTCCTTGTTGGCTTTTCATAGCTTTAAGTCCTCAACTCCCCCATTCTGTGTTGTTTTAGCGCTGCTCTGGGAGGGAGAAACATCCAGCGTCATTACCACCACATAGGAAACCTTCACCTGAACATCTGACCACACATACACAGTGGCAAGCTCTGACTTGTAGAGAGAGTAGGTAACACAAACATGGTCTCACATATTCATGCAGCTGTCCAACAAACAGAAACGTGTGTGTCCGTGCCCAAGCGTTTAAGTGCTATCTGAGAGTTTCTCCATTCTGTAGCGCATAATCTTGCGAAACGGTGGTAAGGTGAGAGAGTAAAGCTCCCTGTCGCAAGATGATGACAATTCTTGACAAAACTTAATTACATGGCTTGCAACTGAACATGGAGCCTGGAGCATTGAAAAAGGGTAAGTATGTGTGTGAGAGAGAGATTATCTCTAGCTAGGCAGTTACATAATTATACTTTTGTATACGCTCTAGATTCTTTGTCTCTCCCTTACCTCTCTTTTGCTTATTCCCCTCTTATCTCCCCTCCATTCTGTAATCTGCTCTCCGCCATAATCTGTCCTCTACTCTGTAATCACCCCCTGCTCATATCCCCTCACTGCTCCTCATATCCCCTTCCCTCATATCCTCATAACCCCTCCCCCACATCCTCGTATCCCCTCCCCTCCCCTCATGTCCTCATATCCCCTCCCCTCATATCCTCATATCACCTTCCCCCACATCCTCATATCCCCTCCCCTCACATCCTCATAACCCCTCCCCTCATATCCCCTACGCCCATATACTCATATTCCCTCCCCTCATATCCCCTCCCCTTATAACCTCAGACCCTCCCCAATGTCCTTACTCTCCCCTCATGTAACCCCTTGGGTCCCCTCTGCTTTCTTCTTGTTTCATAGTTTTGCTCTCAACAAATTTCTAACAGAGGCAGGTTCACCTTATACATGCCACTCTTTGCCCAGCTGTGATAGTGGTAGTGATAGTGTGATAGTGAGCTGAGACTTTCACCAGTACATTTGAGCTGAGACTTTAGTACATTATCTTAAAAAAAAAAAAGAATCCTGTTTGGGCACTTACGTCAGTTATTATGGCCATGCCCCAGTAAGGCCATGCCCCAGTAAGGCCATGCCCCAGTAAGGTTCAAAACCTTTTTCTTCAGTGGTTCTGTGTCCTGACTATGTTCTGTGGTTGGATCTTTGCCCTCACTAATTCTGTATGAGTGGAAGGAAGGGACTGCTCTCAATATAATCTCATACACGGCAGTTGCTACTGTAATCCCCCACAGAGATGACTGTAGTCTGTAATCTGCACAATTTTGGAATACTTAGCTTTGGAAATGCCAAGAAAATGCAAAATTCTGACAAAAGTGACATTGGGGTAAGTTTTCCTTTGTGGCTTTGACGTGTGTATGTGTACACACACACACACACACACACGCGCACACACACACGCACACACACACACACACACACACACGCGCACACACACACACACACACACACACACACACACACGCGCACACACACACACACACACACACACACACACACACACACACACACGCGCGCACACACACACACACACACACACACACACACACACACACACACACACTTGTTAGTTACTATACCCAGCCATTTGTGCAGTCAAGTCAAAGGTTGACATAATCTCTGTGTTCAAATTGTTGTGTGTGTGTGCGCGTGCACAAATACGTGTGTGCGAAGGTTGATGTGTTTGTGCATTTGTGTGTGAGGGAGCCTGCGATTGTGTGTGAGTGCATGAGTGTTTGGAACCCAGTGGCATAGCAATTGCTGGTTAAGTCTGGTCATTGAGATAAGAGTTAGACTCTCCTGTCATCTGAGATTAATTAAAGGCACGCCAGCATCCCACGGAAGAGCCCGAGTCCCATCACCACAAGCGTGCCTAGCGCAGGGGGGCGGGCGGAAGAGGATGGGCTCCTGCTCTTCCCAACCGTCATGTGTCAATTGGCCTTGCAGTCCATTATGCTCTATTACCCCCTTTTCTCTCTCATGGTGCTCATCACCTTTTCATTTTACACTCTGACATGTGTCGTGGAGTTGCCAGGGACTACAGAGGAGAGGCCTGCGATCATCCCATTCAGAGTGTTTGTCTGCCGTGCGGTGATGTCATCCTGGGGCAGGGCCTAATGGGCAGGATGCTTGCTGGCGGGGTTCGCAGAGCCATGGAATCACGGCTAGTCGTGGCGGACACCGCATACATTAATTTGCTGAGGTAGCTGGGACAACACAATGGCAACAGGATCTCCTATTAAAGCATGATGAATCTGTTTGGAGACAGCTAGGGATGTATAAGTTAGGCTGTGTGTGTGCGTGTGTGTGTGTGTGTGTTTGTTTTCCACTACGCCCTAAGGCTGCAGTGTCCTCTCTCTGACCAGGTGGTTCACGTTCGTTCCCACACCCACGCGTGAACTCACATATTGTAGTTCAAATGAAGACAAATGAAGACAGATGAAGCATTTTGCTAAAATACCGCACAGACACCACACCAAGACCAGACCAGTACAGCGTGCCCCACCCCCAAACTCTCTGCATTCAGCCATCTGCTGCTTTACGCTCGCCTCCCTCTGATTCAGCATGGAAATGAAGACATTACAGGCATAATAACGGTTATATGATTCACGATGTTGAAAACAAATCTAGGCACTGACTACGATTGACCAGTCAGGCTACAATGTGGTTCGCTTCAGCCAGTGCACACAGATCGATCTGATATCGCAAAACTCTGTGTATTCGAATGTTTTCCCCATTTGTTTGTGGTCAAGGTTGGAAGATGATTGTTAAAATTCTAGGGTGTCATTACTACACAGTTTTGGAGTTTTCCCTTCTCATAACATACCTCAACTGTTAACCTATAACTTATAAAACGTGAAACCAGCTGATAAGTTTAATTTGGTGTCCGAGGTGTTTACTGGTGAGAGTGCCTTCAGAGCAATAATATGACTGCCAGGGTGAGGTGTGTGTGTGTGTGTGTGAGTGCAGTCACCTCCTGTTTCTCAGCAGCTGTGCTGTTGGGTGTAATGTCCGTTATGACAAACCACATTTATCCAGGTCTAAACATCACCATACTGAGGAAGGGAATAAATGTTTACATTTTTTTGCAAAAAAAAAGAAAATGTAGAAATGTAGGAAAAAATGAACAGAAGTATGTAAACCTATTGACGTTATACTTTGTGAACTCAGCTTTTTTGTTGCTGTTGAAATTACATTTTTAACATTCTGAATATTCCACTTTAATTTAAACGTCTGTTGGCCAGATTACCACTAGAAGACTCTCTCTGATTTGGAGTCAGATGACCCATAGGACAATATTTTTTCTTGAAAGGTCATAGCCTTATGTTACAGATTATTATCTTCTTTATTACTTTTGCCTCAGATAAGGGTAAATATACTAATTTTGCTTAAGTTTAATTTCTTCTATCTTACAAGACAAATAAACATGGCTCATTTTACCTTGGTCTTCCCTATAAACTTATTGAAGACTCGAGTAGTTTTGATCTTAATACTTCTATTATTTTTCCATAGTATTTTTCCTCCTCCATCATACGATATACAACTGTTAATGGGGTGGTTTTTTCATTTAAAATGCTCTCTCAGGCTTGTAATGTGACCAGTTTTGTTCCTGCTTCTTTTATGGGCTTTTAGCCTTAAATCTTATCTTCAGTGAGATGCATGCTTAGGGAGGTTGTAATTGGGTAATTGCCAGTAAATAACACTGGCCTTTCTGGCCCTAAAAAGCCTCCCTACTTGCTTTAAGAGCCTTGCTCAGGTCAGGATACTGCTGCTGGACAAAGCCCTGTCTGCCGAGTTGCTGCCGTTGGTTGGGTAAAAAAAGAAAATTCCTTGTGTTGCTCACATTGTTGGTCGAGTCATCAATTAAAAATGAGAAATAAAATTTCACTGCCTTTTATTCCAAAGGCATTTACATCCTCTGTGTTACAAAGGAGTTTGGACCAGTTCCATTTTCCCAAACCCTTTCTGTTTCCTATCACTCTGCTAGAACTCTCCAAATTGTCTGTACGTAAGATTTTACAATTATCTGACACTTTTATCCAAAGCAACTTATAATTCTGACTGAGTACAACTTAAGAAATTGAGGGTTAAGGGCCTTACTCAGGGACTCAAGAGTGGCAACTTGGTAGTGGTGGAGCTTGAACAAGCAACCTTCCAATTACAAGTCTGTAGGCTTTTGATATGCATTTTTGGTAACTGTGAGCATGCCTTTCTCTTCTTCATGCTTACAGTAGTCTTTAACGTATGCCAACATCCTGGATAGCGTTTGTAACCTGTTCAGAAGGGTTTCTTTGTTAATAAATGTATTATTTAAATCATGATTGCCTGGGGTCCTCTGTGGTCTGCCTGGTTGTTTGATCTTGTGCCTCACTAGCACTTTTTTTTTTCTTATGAGTAGAATTAGTTAATTGTGACTGATTTGTGGTCTCAGAAGGAATTTTCACACATGGCAGGTGCAGTGTGGCTAAATTTTGAGGGTGCGAGCTAAAATAATCCAAAACTAACCTCCTCGACCAAGGAATAAACTCTGCAGAGTGGTAGATCTCCTGCACCAGGGCTGGAATAAACTCTGCAGAGTGAGAGAGGACCAGGGATGGGCACCCTTGCTATAAAGATGTAGCTTTAACCCTCTGTAACCTAGAGCTATTTTTGTGGTTGTAATTATTTCTGTGAGAAAATAATAATAATAATAATAATAATAATAATAATAAAAACCTTCTACTTTAACTACTTAATATTTCAACATGCTTTTTCATATTTCTGCTGACCAATTAAACCTCAGCATTCAGGATTGAGGGACTGATAGTCTAATTAGTAATTGGGTCTCTGTTTGTTGTACTTAGAGCAGACATGCCTCATTAGTCCACGGTGTGATATTTACTAACATACCAACCTTTTGTCATTATTTCTCACGTTGGCAAATGTTTTTAGACACCGAGGCTACTTGTGAAGAATAAATTACACATACATGATGCTTGGCCTTTAAATTTGGCCTTAAGGTGTGGGGTGAGTACCCATAAACAAATACACACCTACACAGACCCACACTCACACACACACACACAAACCCAGTCAGGGTTTGTGAGGGAAACGGAGGTGAATGCATGTATGGAGAGAGAATTTAGCAACCTATAATAATAAACCGATAAGTCCAAAAGGAAAACCAAAAACGCAGTGCAGAGAGAAAAATTCAAAATCCAGCCAGGAGTCAAAGCTCTTGGTTCGTCTCCTGCTGGCTGCTTTGGGGGTATCACTGAACACACAAGCAAGCTTATCAGTCCAGGAACACCAACTATACCATCAGACACCACCTTCCATGCTTTTTTATATGTCTCTGTATTATTATAGAGTCGTGACGAAAAAGTACAATAAAACCTGACACAGCAATGACAATCATCTCCTCCATCTTGTCGTCTTGTCACACCGATTTCAGCTTGACATGATGAAATGCACCATGCGATGCTGATTGGCTGCCACCCAGTGAAACTCGCCTCTCCTTTGCATAAAGTCGAGACTTTCCGATGCTATCTTCGCCTGGTTCCTAACGCGCTGGTTCCTGTAATCTTCCATGCACAGCCATGGCCCGTCTTCACAGAAATGAACAGGGAGGCGGAGTGAAAGTCGCCTTACTTCACTACAGTATCATTAGTCAAGCGGCACCAAAATGAGGGGGCACGTTTTATAAACAAAAAGGATGTTGATGCATGTTACACGAGAAGTCAACAGACAAATGGCTCTGAAATGCGAAGCCCAGAACATGTGAGAGGAGAGCAGAGGCCTGTGCACTGTTCTAGGAGCGTTACTGAGTAGACCCAGATGAAGACAGTAGGCAGGAGAACTTGATGTAGCCTAATGAGGTCTGTATCTATGGTGACCTGCACCAGTTGTTGCTTTAGTGGGCAGGGAATGCTGGGAAATGGAGTCCTGTGAATCTTTCCCAACATTCAGTGTAACATGCATACACTAGTTGCTAGTTATTACTTATAGTGGATTTACTAAAAAATTCACAGTAGTTACTGAATGCTACGCCTTACAATTAATAACTTAATAATATGCTTTGGGTCTATGCTGTTAAAAAAAGTCTGTTTTTTTATAGTGAAATAAACTGCTAGTGATTTAAAAACGCTAGGATAAACTTAATCAGAAACATCAAATAAATGCTTTACAAGGTACAAGGAAAGCCCTATTACAGTGAATAACAGATATAGACCAATGAAACTCACTCAGGCAATGTCCTTCTTTACCTAAAACATAATTACCATAATAATTCATAACAATCTGCACAACTTGCTAAGTTAGGTTAGGCTTTGGGCTAGCGTCAGGTATCCCTGTCAGACCTTGTTCTATGACTTCCTCCGTATGGAATCCAGTGATAGGCCTCTCAGTCACACTGACTGAGTTTAAATGTCAAGCTTTCAAATGATACATGGAACAACTTTTCCAAACAAAACTGTAATATATGAATTTGAGGAAGCTACTTCTGAAACATGGAGAGACCTCCAATTTTAGCTGAGGTTTTTAAAGATTACCTAAAGAAATGCTTATATGCACACACACACACACACACACACACACACACACACACACACACACACACACACACACACACACAGACACACTCACACACACACACTCACACACACTCACACACACACACACACACACACACACACAGACACACACACACACACTCACACACACACACACACACACACACTCACACACACACTCACACACACACACACACACACACACACACACACACACACACACACACACACACACACACACTCACACACACACACACACACTCACACACACACACACACACACACACTCACACACACACTCACACACACACACACACACACACACACACACACACACACACACTCACACACAGGGAGAGTAGGTGTTTTCATTTTCATGTTGGAGCCAACGAGGAGTGGAGATGGGAACAGCAAAAGACTGACCTTTTATGATCCAAAAAGTCTAAAGAGGAACTTTTGGTCACATAACCATTTATGATACTGCATGTTAGCTTTTTTGGGTGTGTCTTTTTTCCATTCATCACTCTTAGCTGTTGATCACTTTATGAAATAATGTACTGTTAATTTTTGTGCGTGTGTTTGTGTGTGTATATTTGTGTGCGCGTGATGTGTATGCGTGTGCTTGTGCGTGTACATTTGTGTGTGCGTATGGGTGCGCGCGCATGTGTGTGTGCGGTACCTTGAGCACAATCACCACTCTTTTATTGAAACTGACAGACTGGCCTTGACATACATGCGTTCGGTGAGAGAATGAGAAAGAAAGAAAGAAACAAAGAAAGAAAGGTTTGAAAGGGTCTGATGGTGAAGGAGACATGGAAAAATAAAAATCAGAATGATCTCAGGGCTAGAGTGTATTAGACTGCAGGAAGGAAGGAAAATAGGACCTTTGTTAGCTTGATCAGTGCCTGCTAGCGTTAGTGGAAGTGAGATGCTCCCGTTCCTCCCATTCCTCCCACTGCTCTCTGTGTCCTCTCTCTCGCTCCACCTCTCGCTCCACCTCTCGCTCCTCTTTTCTTTTGCTCTCTATGTCTATCTTTGCTAGCCATTTCCTTCTCTTGTTCCTGTAGATTGACCTTTAGATTGAGAGATTAAGTGGCGAGTGTGATTTTAGATGGGGGTGGTTAACAGAGAGAGAGAGAGATGGTGAGTGTGTGTGTGTGTGGGGGGGGGGGGGGGAGTGTGTGTAATCTGAACATCACTGTGTCAAATCTAGTTTTCGCTGGTGGGCCAAGTAGTTTTACAAGATCTTCTGAGTGTAATATACTCCAGATAGAATAGAAAACACGTACAAGTCAACCAGTGTGTGGGTGTGTATGTCAGTCTGTGTGTGTGTGTGTGTGTGTGTGTGTATGCATTAATGCAAAGCTTCACTTTTTTAGCAGTTGCTTCTTTGCCCATTTTGCTGTTTTATTTCTCCCGCTCTCTGATCTGTCTCTCCCCCTTTAATCTTTGTTCCTCTTCTTTTCTCTCTTGCCTGCTTTCATCTCTTCCCACCGTCTCAATCTCTTTGTCTGGTGATGTCTGATGAGAACTTGGTGATGTTAGAACGAGACAGAACATGTCCCGATTACATTCTGCATGTGCGGACAGCTTTGATCGAGTGTGGATTCTGGATGTTTAAGCCCTTTGGGGTAGAGAGTGCAGGCCAGTCAGGTGCCCACCTTTAGCTTTGTGTCTCCTACTCCTCCGTTTAACCCCTGCAGCTCACGCTCTCTCCCTCTGCCTCTCCTCCCACTCCACTACCTCATCCCCCCTTCTTTCCTTACACTCCTTCAACGTCTTTATTTTTTCTCTATAGGGACTAGATTAAGAAAAGCAGCACAAATATCTGTTGTGGGCACATCTTAAGGCCTGCCCCCGACTCGGTCTCTCTCACACTTTCTGTGGCTCTCTTCCTGTGTTCAGCTATATTGGGAAAGCAAAGCTTTGTGATAACGTCAGATGGTTATTCAATTACAAACAGGCGATGAAACTGAAACTGAAAGCAGCTGACATAATGGCATACACAGAGCGGGGGAGGATGTGAAAAAGAAGGCCAGCTTCAGCATCATCTTATGAAAGGAAGAAAGAGAGAATGAGAGAGAGAGCATGAGAGGGGAGAGAAAGAGAATGAGGGAGAGAGGGAGAAAGAGAGAGAGGCACAGTCCTTTTACTTGAAGGTCTTGGTGTTTTGATATTTTTGTCTACACGAGGTATGCCTGGGACAGTGTTTTCTGGTGGCCTAAGAAATGGAGGTTGTATGGTGTGTGAGAGTTACGCTAGTGTGTTTTTTTCTAAACGGTTCAATTTAATTGGCTACCCTGCCAAGAAGAGGGTGTGTGTGTGCATGCGCGGGCTTGTGTGCGTGCGTGTGCGTGCGCACGTGTGTGTGTGCATGCGTGTGCACGCGTGCGTGCTTGCGTGTGTGTGTGCGAGTGCGCTCGTGCATGTGTGTGCATGTGTGCACGTGTGTGTGCGTGTGTGTGGGCCAGGTCAATGAGTGGCGTAGTGATGGAGTGATGATTGAGATTCCCAGTAACACCGTGCTTTCTGTGCAGAGAAAGCATTGCCATTTATCTTTGTTTCCCTTCCCTTCTGTGTCTCTCTGTGTTCCTACATGTCTCTCTGTGTCCCTCTATGTCTCTGTTTTCTGCATGTCTCTCTCTATGTCTCAGTATCTGTGCCTCTCTGTGTCCCTCCATGTCGCTGTATGTCTACCTGTGCCCCTCCATGTCTGTATTCCTCTGTCTTTCCATGTATCCCTCCATATTTCTGTCCCTGTGTGTCTCTCTGTGTAGCTCAATGTCTCTGTCTTTCTGTCCCTCAACATCTCTCTGTCCAAGCATGTCTTTCTATGTGCCTCCATGTTTCTATGTCCCTCTGTGCCCTGTATGCTACATTTCAAATAGTATTCCTCCTTCTTCTGAGATGTAAATGGTGACTTGCATGCACAGACACATGACAAGGTATGGGGAGAGAGAGAGAGAGAGAGAGAGAGAGAGAGAGAGAGAGAGAGAGAGAGAGAGAGAGAGAGAGAGAGGCAGGAAGCAATGAGATAGAAGGAGATCACTTGAAGTCACTCTACTATGCAGATGACCCAGTTCTGCTGAGAGTCTGGACCTGCTAGAGCAGCACCGGCAGACCTGGGCCCAGGCAGTGAGCCTGGAAGAGACCAAAACCCTCATATCAGCCTTCACATAAGGGACACAAATCATAAACCTGTAGGGTTAGTTATTTAGGACTGAAGATTAGTTCAGGGCATTCTGTGCACTTACACATCAAATTCACCTTCAAATGTCAATTCAAATTTAGCACAAATTAGTTCAGTTACTGAACCAGTTTTGTTGCATGGTAGTGAGGTATGGGGTCCACTCTCAAATCAAAATATCAACCGATGGGACAAACACCCAGCTGAAATTATGCACACTTAATTTGGTAAAATGATGGATGGAAATTGGATACTTGTACAAGTATCCTTTTAAAATCAAATAATTCAGCCTGTACAGCTGAATTAGGCCAATTTTCACTATTACTCAAAATTAAAAAAAACACTTTGAGATAATGATTATTCTCACAAAATAATGAGAACTATCTGGCTCTAAAAACAGTACACTCTAGTAGACAATCTGAGCACAGTGATTGAAATTAAACACAGCCTGCCCATACAGGCCAGTCGACATCAGAAATCATGGCTGCCACAGAGCAGAGACTCAGTGACACGGGAGAGAGCACTTTGACAATTTAAATTTGAAAAGATACTCCCTAATCTCCCTAAAACACAGATG
>NC_137507.1:17315000-17322500 GCF_041902795.1 Electrophorus electricus
CTAGGGTCAGTCAAGGAAATCGCTGTGTATGTACCACTGCTGCCAACCCCCTTGGCTGTGCAAGTACTGGATGGAGGCCCTGTGGTGAAGGCTTTCATAGCCCACCAGACTCCTCTCCTGTACTTACAGACCAGTGCTGTGCACTAAGAACATATCTCATTCCTAGTCACCAATTCACCCACACACCCTATCACTTTAGGGCTCCCTCAGTTACATACTTATAACCCACTCGTCTCTTGGCCCGACAATCAGATTCTCACATGGGCCCCAGTTTGCAAGGCACACTGCCTTAAACCCATAGCCCTGCCCTGCCAAGCCATCACTATAGAGAGTCCTGATGACGACTTCCTCATCCCGGTTCCAGCTCTCTTTGCTGACCTGGCTGAGGTCTTCAGCCCTGTTAAGTCCATACAGCTCCCACCTGACAGGAAAACTATCTGCACCTTCTGCCTAGTGGATAATGCCTGCCCTTCTCGATGCAGGGTTTATCCCTCTCACAGGAGGAGAACTGGGTGAAAGACAATATATTCCAGAGACACTGGCACATGGCTACATTCATCCCTCCACTTCCCCTGCCTCAGTTAGAGTCTTGCTCATAAAGAAGAAGGATGGTGGGCTGAGGCCTAAACGCCCTGTTGGTGAAGTATACCCATCCTCTGCCTCTCATCCCACTAGCCAAGGACCAGCTTAGAGGCAGTGAGTACTTTACTAGGTTAGACCCTGGAGGACTGTGTTCAGCTTGGCTTCCAGCTATTATGAGCACCTTGTTCTGCCATTTGGCCTAACCATGGCGCTTTCCGTAGTCCGGGTGCTCATTAACAAGGTCCTTTGGCAATACCGGTGAAAATCCACCACTGCCTAAAATGATGACATCTTGATCTGTTCCTCTTCTTGGATGCAGGGTCCTCTGCGCTCTCCTGCTGATCAGTACATACTGTAAGTGTGAACTGCACCTGAGTGAAGTGAGCTTCTTGGGTTAAATTATAAACGAGACCTGCACATATGTGCAGACTAGAACATTGGAGGTGGTTTATCAGGTCCTTTAGCTAAAATGCCAGACCCCTCACTGACCTCCTGCAAGGAAAACAGAACTTTCTAGGTTGATCTCCTGCAACGGATAATGGCTTATACCACAACACCCTGACCCCTCTAGGAAGTTCAGGGTGGAGGCGGACGCTGTGTCTGATATCAACATGGAAGCAGTACTGTGTCAGTGCTGCAGGGCTAATCCCAAACTCAAGCCATTGGCATTTTATTACAAGAAATTGTCCCCGACAGAGGGAAAAAATGATGTGGGGGATAGAGAATTATTGCCCATCAAGCTGGCCTTTGAGGAGCGGAGGCACTGGTTGGAGGAAACCCAGCATCCTTTCAAGGTTATAATCGACCACAAAAACCTATAATACCTTCAGACTGCCAAATGTCTGAACTCCCATCAGGCCACATGGTCAGTATTTTTCTCCTAGTTTCATTTTATGATCACCTATAGACTGGGATTGAAAAACACTAAAGAGGACACCCTATCCCATCATTTTGATCCAGAGGCCAAGCCCACCAGCCAGGAACCCATTCTGTCTCCCACCTTCTTCCTCCGGGCCATCAGATGGGATCTTGACCAACTCATAGCCCAGGCCAACTCACATGTCTCACTTCAGTGCCAATCTCTCCTTATCATGTAGGCACACACTTCTCTGGGCACTGGTCATCCAGGCTCCAAATGCACTGGACTGCTACTTGTAGCCCACTACTGGCATCCTGTACGGTGAGTACATCCTAGGAGTGAGACCCCATGCACTCCTCCTCCTCCTCCAGCTGGTATGTTGCTCCTGCTGTCCACTGCCCACTCCTGAGAGACCGTGGTCCCACACAGCAATGGACTTAGCCAATCTTCCAAAGGTAACACCATCCTCTCTGTTTTCAGTCGTTTGTCCAAGATGGTGCCTTTCCAGTGCCAGAACCAGTATGGAGGTACGGTATGCGGTCCACTCAGTCATGATAGCTACACTAGATGGGGCATGCATCCACCAAATTTTAACAAATAAGTTTAAAAATTCAAACACATTCACCCACCAATGTATGCATAGCATAATGTCTCCTGTCAATAAGCATATATTAGAAATACCTACATTTCTGGATGACAATCTAAAAATGACAATTCTTTTTAGGAGGAGGGCACACAACAAGCCTTGCTGTAAAATATGTAACAACATATCACCACCTGGTGAGGCGTGACAAGGGAGCGCGAGAGACAGAGCTCCTCCTCTGTCCTGTCTAATGGAGAAGAGCACAAGGGAGGGACAGCGCATACCCCTATTACACTATTACTGCTGATCCGTGTTTGAAGGGTATGGCCACAGAGAGCTCTAGACTGAAGACTGATGGACATCAGACAGCGCACAGCCAGAGAGACAGTAGAAAGTCTCTCATTTGGGTGATAAATATATCCTGTCTAATGTTTCTGGCAGCCTTCTGTAGACATACAGCTGTAGCCTGGCAACTTCAGGTACAGTTGAACAGTGAACATGTGTGTGTGTGTGTGTGTGTGTGTGTGTGTGTGTGTGTGTGAGTTTGTGCCCCCTGCGTACATGTAAAGGTTTTAGGGTATGAATAAAAAATGCTGTCATACTGTGTGTGTGAGAGAAAGAGTGAAAGTGTGCATCTGAAAAACACGTGTGTGTGTGTGTGTGTGTGTATGTAGTAGTGGATGTGTTCAAACCACCCTAAAACTCTCCAAACCTTAGACTTGGCTGAAAGTTGTTCATGTGCGCCCAATATACTCTGGATTTTAGCAAGTGCAGGGCAGAGGCGGGGAAATCAGAGAGCATGATTGGTCTTCCCACTCCACTATGCTCACTTCAGTTCTGTTTTCTTTTATATGTGCTTGCTACATGGTTCCATAACATGCTTAGAAAGCTGCCAAAGGTTTTAAATACTGTAAAACAGTTCTATTCAGTTGCTGTAGGGGGTGATGGCGTTGACGTTATAGTCGCTGTAGATGTAGATTGTGGTGTTACTGTTGTCGCTAATATTAAGGTCATTGTTCTGGATTACGCTTTAATTGGCTTTTTGGGAGCCTACCTTCAAACTACCTTCTAAAATAAACTTTCCCACAAATTCTTCATTGTACTTTACATTCTTAAATAAGTCATTACAGGGAAGTCGACTAAGCTGAACCTAGAAAAGTATTTAAGGTAACCGATAACGCATTACTGTACAGGAATTCATCCACAAACACATTTCCCCAGGCATCCTGTGGCTATAGCATGGACACACCTTTATACGTCCCGCTACGTGTGATCGGCAGTGAAGGAAAGAGAGATTGAGGTCGAATAAGAGTGCTGCTCGCACTCCTCTTAATGGGTATTTAAAGGCCATGTCAAATATCTGCGGGAATTACATCGCCTCTTGGAGAGCGACCTGTGCAGTCACACTCGCCTGAGCGCCAGAGAGAGAGAAAAAAAAAAAACACATGCATAATGAAACAAACGTTAAACGTATCTTCGTGAATGTTTCTTTTCAAAACACTTCGTTCCCCTTGTCGTTTCCGTGGGTAATACCTTTTTGAATTAGAACGAGCGACAGGTTATCGTAATCCAATTTCAAAGACAATCACGCAGAGCCCCCCTTGGAGGAGAAGCTGGAATAATCACCGGGCGGATCGGGAATGGTCCGCTCACGCTACGAGTCTAGATTGCAGCATGGAGGAAATAATTACGCTCCGGCTCTGAGGGCCTGGCGGAAGGTTAGGGTTGTGGCGGAAAGGTACATATCTCTTTGTCTTATTGGCAGGAAAATTTGCTTTCATATACTGAGAGCTTTGCCCGGCGTGGTAAACAAGACGGAAATGTTATTGTTGGCCTCCCCTGCGTAATACAATATTACACCTCCGAACAGAGGGAGAACTCTTTAATGAACCACTGCCTTTGTCTCACAGCAGGGAATGGAGAAGAACACTGATATGTTTCTGATTAAGCTAGCGGCCTGGACCCGAGACACCTGTGAACAGGGTGGATAGGTGAGATGGAAGTCCGTGCTCTGTTTAGCGCACTCGATTCACTATACTGGTTTTCTGGAGGTTTCTGGAATGCCACCTCCCACATCTCTCTTACACAGTTTGATGTGCATGTGTGCTTGCAATGTTCTTTCTCAAGCACGACACTCAGCCTCACACACATACACACACATACTTCGCGGTGACAGGCCTTCTCCGGTGTGGAAAATAATGTATTTTGCAAGCACACACCACAAGCCTTGTTAATCAGTTATAGTTTGCGGAGTGACAAGAACTCCTCTGACTGAAGGACAGGGCGACTTCTGCGCCTGGCTAGAAGGTTGGACCCCTACCTTTATCTGAGGAACCGAGGAACGGGGAGAAGTAAAAACCTGACTGTGGAGAACAGACGGAAAGTTGGAAATATGGAGAGAAAGTGAGCCAGCAGAGAGCAGTTTCAGATATGGCTTTACTCCCAAGCTTCAGTTGCATAACAGCATATGGTGTCACCACAATGCTATAATGCTAATGCTGTCAAACCTAAGTGAGCAGGCCCTGCGTGTGTGTGTACACAAAAGAGGGTGTTACTGTGAGTGAAATGTGTGCATGGCTGTCACTTGTCTTGCTGGCAGTTCTGCTTGTCAGGCTGGGCTGGGAGTAGTAGACCACAGGACAGAACCGGTGCGCATCCCAGCTCCTGCTCCAGCCTCCATGGATCCATCTCCCATCAGAAGCAGCCTGGAGGCCTCTGCCTTATTCTATCTATCACACTACGAGGGTGTCTTTGTGCAGTGTCACTAAGGGAGGTAATTGTGGTGTGCTGATGCAGCCATGAATCAAAGTCGTGCACTAGCATTGATGCTACTGGATGTAATGATTCTGCATTCGAGAAGACAAATGCACTCTCTCTTTCTGTACTTCTGGCTCTCTCTCTCTCTCTCTCTCTCTCTCTCGCTCTCTCTCTCCAACTTTCTCTCCCTCGTTTTTAACGTTCCAAAGTTAGCCGAGCTCTTCCTCTCCACGCCGTTGCATTTCGATCCACTGCTGTCTTATCCGCGTGGCACGGTAACTTTTTGCATCCTTGTAAAGTTGTGTCATGCTTAAGACCATGCATGAGTCAGGGCTTCTTTCATTGGTCAGGTCATATGCTTAGCCATGCAGCAGGAGTTACAGCAACCGTTACAGTGCATCTACTACACCATGACTGTAACCTTGAACAGCACATATTGCCCAGCTTTGTGTGCAGTGGAATAATTGGCCCTCTTTCCCCGCTGACGTTTCCGCGGGCATCCAGCTAAGTTGCCTCCTTTATGATCCCCACGCGTCTGTGTCTTCTCGTCCCTGAGCAGACCTAATTATCTCCCAGATGCACCGTTTCATAATCCATGACCAGCCTTCGCAGGGCTTTGATTTCCTGACCGCAAACTTTGTCGGAACATGTTCCGATGGTCACATTTGCCCAAATTAGTATCGGGCTTTAAACACTGACGTGATACCGGGGCTTTGTCCACACCAGGGAAGAGGGGCGCGAGGTGCCAATTTAAGTGATGGAAAAGTCTGGGTGCTATGGCTGAGGGGGTGGGTGGGTGTGCGGGGGTGGGGCTGGGTGGTCTTTTCATCTCCGCATGCAGGAACCGTCCCACTTCAAAGCGCGGATAGAGGGAAATGACACTCATAAACATGGTTTTGATTTTCTAACCAGCTGCAGCCAGAGAGTTATGACGCGAGGGCGCTGGGCGGCATCGATCGCGCTCCGTTCGGCGGATAAAATGGGCAGCATCCCGCCCTGTTGTTCTGGGCCGCGCGTTCCCTGGCCGGATGTCTCGGCGGGCCCGAGCTCGAGGCATTAACGCAAATTAGAGGCAGCCGTTAAAGGACCGCCATCAATTTTACGGCAGGAGCAGCGGTTGTTACCGAGGCGATGAGCCGCTGGAAAGTATCGTGAGGCACTGTGCCGTTTATTTTGTCTCACGGTTGAGCTGGGGGAGACTGAGAGAGAGGCCATTAAACTCCTGTGATTTACACACAGGAAGACACTGACACACACACACACACACACACACACACACAAACACATTCATTACTGGTCACCACAGCCAATGCACATGTATAGATTTGTTATTTGCAGCTGCAATAACAGGCCCATTATTACACACATATACACAAACTGCAATACTGTTATTGCATATTTTATCTAAGATTCAGCTATACAATAAACGCTGTCTATGTCTCATAAAGAGTTGGTTGTAATTTTACTGGCTTTCTTATGTGTGAACGCCTTTGAAAAGGTACAGCTACTACCCCCAACTCACCCCCAGTTTGTTTTTTGTTTTTTTTCCACTGTGTTTGTGCAGATGTTTATGAATTTGCTAAGGCAGACCAACATGGAAGTCATCAGTTATTCTGCCCTCTAGTGGTTGCAATCATACCTCGCACACACTGTAAAAAACCCCCCCACTAAATCAAAGGCAGAGGACATCGCCCGGCCCTGGGCTCTTCCACGTGGTTCTCCACAGGGCAAACATGTGCTCTGACCACCACGTCAGATAGCCAGCTCCCCGTCGTGGCAGTTCCCCATCCTCACTGACCGTCTTCCGCACACACGCCCGAGGCTGTGTCTGGATGGCTTGCCCGTGGTTGGGTGTTTTGATTCAGCGGCGTTGTGGCACCGTCAAGCCACGTGCATGTAAAATGTGCCTTGCGGTCCTGGGCGTAGCTCGCACACCGGGTTAGCCTGCCTCCGTTTCCGTGGTGACTGTGCTCTGCTTCTAGTGACAATTCATGCAGCACCACGCAGGCTATAATCAGTTTGAAGGCCCAGGGAACCTAAACAGGTGTTTTCTTTCTAGTTAGGCTAATCTTGACTTTGAAACAGTATTTATTGGAAACACCCTGTATATATATATATATAGAGTATTTCCTATAAATTCCATTCCAGAATCCAGCAAATGACTCCTTTGTTTTTCCAGTATTAATTTGATGTAGAATGGTTGGCCCTGGTGCTGTGTGAAGCTGTTGTAAGCTGTGCTTTAAGCAGTCAGAACACTGATGTCCCTCCTGCACACTCCAGGTTCTTTCTCACCCTGTTCAGGTACGGGCAGCCTGGCTATCTAGCGAACTAAAGCCTTTGACAGTAGAATTAGCATCTTTGGGAATGAAGCACATGAATGGCTGTGCTGTGAAAGCCAAACGACTGATGTAATGTTTGTACACGTGGCTCATTATACTGTACTGTAGTCAGTTCTAATTATGATACACAGACGTTAGATCAGGCTACACTTAGAACTGCAAAAAAAAACCCAAAAAAACTGAAGGTAGTCAGCACAAGGCTATGCTATTTTGCAGTGAGGACTATGTAATGTTTCACCATCCACGAAGCTAGTTCTTTGTTCCTAAGCATCATTTAATTCTCATCCTGATAGAAAATATAAAAACATACCATTCCGTCAGCACCCACGAACGAGGCATTATCGGTGCCCGAGCTTGATTTCAATTGGTGGCTTCTATCT
>NC_137507.1:17325000-17342500 GCF_041902795.1 Electrophorus electricus
CCCTTTCACATAACCCTCCCCCCAAACAATTCTCCTAAGGGCATGTTTGGAGAGGGTTAACCTCCATCATTACCCAAGCTCAACCCTCAACATTTCACCCTTGGAGGTCTACCCATCTGTGAAGCTCTCTGCCTGGGCATAACGTTTACCAAGACCCCCTGGTTTTGCCAGGTGCCACCCAATATGTTAGCCCTCTCTCCCAACCTGGATAAGACAAAAACAGGGCACGGTGTTGGTATTTCTGGTTCCAAGCCTTCTTAGGTAGTGCTATATGCTTCCATCTGAAATGAACCGAGACAGTGACTGCCAGTGAATCCATTCCATGTGAAAACACAAAAACACAGAGCTCTTTGCTTGCAAAACCATTTTCTCCTTTTTGCTGCTGCAGACATACAGCTATATATATATATATATATATATATATCCAGACGCAACATTCCAGAGAACCACGTCTCACATGCTGTTAGACATGTTTTTTTTCCTTGGCTCCTTCCCTCCCTCAACTTTCAATCTCATTTGGTTGCGTCAGAGCGTTTTTTCCCCCTCCTCTTTTCCTCTCCCACGTCTAAAAATGTGTCTGTGTGAGGGTGTTGATTAGGAAGGTAAAAATACAACATGTAGGATTTTATGCTAATTAGCCTTTAAACCTAGCTCACGTCAGTGAGAGTTTGTAATTAGCATGTTTGGAGGGAAGTGGCGAAATGTGCGAACAAGGAGATTGGCTGAGGCGCGCGAAATTAGCGGTGTGAAAATCAAGACGTTTCACGTTGACTCCCACCTACACCTGTTCGTCACACACACGAGGGAGAGAACAGAGAGCCTTTTTTCTTTCTTTCTTCCCTCCCTGAACTCCAGGAGAGCTCAGCGGGGGGTTGTCTGTTCGGTTAGCTCTCTGCCTTCATTGTTTCAGCACTCTTTCCATGTTTTCCTCGTGTTTCATCAGGGAAAAAAGATGCAAAGCGGCGGGGTGTTTCCAGGGTGAAGCGCGAATTCTTAGGCTCCCGTCTTGTGTTATATATTTTTTCCGCCTTCACTTGTGAACCTCTATAGACTTATCAAATAATCGCTTGAATGCTTGAGTGATTATAATTCAGAGCCTTATTGTTATGCTAAACTTCCTAGCTGCACAACCAACCAATAATTCACTAAGTCACCTTTTAGCAAAACTCTATCCTTCTTGATTGGGAGCACTGTCTGAGAGTTCGGTCTCCGTGTCTCCTCTCTCCATTGTGGGTTTGCTCTGCCTTCCTCCATCGTGACGTAGCCATGGATCTCTCGGAGACTTGTAGCTCGAGCTCAAGGGATGCAGTGAGGGCAGACGATGAAGACAGTGGAGACTTCCGAAGGCTCCTCGGTAATTCAGTCTTTCTTTCTCTCTCCCTCTCTCCTTTCTTTCTCTCTCCATCCCTGTCCACAGTGTTCCACTAGTCCCCTGTGGGTTTGGATGCACAGTATTTCACCGAACAGGATCCGCGCCCCCAGTGGGCCTGTGTGACGGGTGCAAATTAAAGTGGGAGTGACTCTGGCTCCGACAGAACCCGGAGAGGGAAGAAGAAGGGCAAGGGAGGGAGGGAAGTTCGTCAGAATAAATGGGTTTATCTGAAAAGAACACATTTTCATACCCACAGTGTTATCCTCCTTTATTTTGTCCTGAATAATGATTAACTTAAGTTTAATGTTGCTCATCTAGATGTTAAACCGCTTTGGTTTCAGAACTTCCTCTATCAGGTGCAGAATCCCCCCCAAATAACCCAAATGTCTTTGTGGAGCTTCTTTATCCCCCACACGGTGCACCACCTGGCTTTCCACTTGGTCTCGACGACTACAGGATACTGGACGGCTGTCCAGAGTGCATAACGGAACCTTGGAAGCGAAAGCGTGTCTGTGGTGGTTCTGTACCCTTGTCTCGCAGCCCCTCCGTATTTATTCTCCGCGTCTGCGCTGTTTATATCCGTGGCTGCCGCTCAGGGGATCAGTGCCTGGGAGCTTTCTCTGGATGCCTTCCTGTGTGACCACCCTCCGAGACAACTCCTGTCAGCAGAGTGAACGCGAGGCGGTATGATCCCCCCAACGCAGTCCTTTCTGCAGCGGCCTGCTGGTTCCGCACCAGAGTAAGGAGAGCTCCACTATTTTGCGAGTGTCCCAGCTAGAGCCACGATGTGACAGCAGGCATCCCCCCCCCACTTATTTCTGCAGAAATCCATCCCATATTCACTCCATGCTATGGGGAATAGGCTAAGAAACCCCTTTTAAACCTGCCAGACGAATCTGGCTGCATAGCCTTGCTGGCATATACCGTATGCAACACTGAAATAGCAGGTGTGACTGTCCTGGGACCGACGCTATCAATAGCTATGATGCGCTGTTGTCTTGCATTCTTCCGCGCCTTGCTGTCTCTATATGAGAGCTCTCTCCACTCACATTTCTTTACCATGGAGGAAAGAGGGACTATGGTGAATATACTTTTTCTTTCTTTTTCTTCTCACGGCAACACAGTGTTACCTTGGGCCCATGACAAATTATATCGTTTAAGGGAAGCAGATCCTTGAAAAGGTGCGCTCGTAATATTTACTCTTGGCCACCGTGTTGTTATACATAATGGAAGGATGAAAAGTAATCCTTTTTTTTGGTGGCAACGTTATGCTCTTCGTCTGGCCCCTTAATGCAAAGCTCTGCTTCTGCGTCCAACACACATCCATTTCCGATGGATAATAATGACTGTACTTCTCAGTTAAAAGAAGCACTTGAATTAAAAGAAGCTTTCACTTCTCGGCTAGCAGCGGTGAACGCTGGCCACAGAACCCGCACCATGACAGAATGGTTTACTGTTCTTGAGTTAATGCCAGGCACAATAAATCTGAGCTGAGATAGCTTAACGATTTGATGTCCCTCTGCAAGCCTAAGTAGCCTATAAAATATCTGGGGTGGCTATAGCTTAATACTCCTTGTCAACGAGATAACCTGTAAACCAAACCAGCCAATCAGTATATCTATTTTATTCCTGGAGATATCACGTAATAGTGCTTAAACAAACTGTTTAACAGCGTAGCATCTATTTGTATAAGAGCTTATGTGGATCAAGTGCACATTGCTGACTACAATTCTCCTACCATTTTCTGTAAATACCACAACAGTCACAGAGACATTCAACACTGATGAGACAGCTACTGCAGTAACATGTTCCTGGCCCGCTATTGGTCCTCCAAAGGAAATGGCCAATAGCTTCCTGTTTGCAAAAAAAAAAAAGTTAAAACAATGGAAAAGCTATCTTACTGATAGCAAAGTCTTTGAATTCTGTACCAACCCAAGAAGGTAAAGATTAACACTGAATATATTTTGTTTGAAATTAAAAGTCTCAATACATGTCAATGTTTAATATAAACCATGGTTCCAAAGTTTAGAATCACTTGTCAAAAGAGTTAAAAACAATGTAAATACTGATCCACTGACTCATTTTACTGGAGTTTTGCCCTCTGCTGCTGTTTTGCCCTGTAAAAAAGTGTTTAAGCAGCAAGAAAATTTAGAGCACACTATAAATATTGAGATCTGCAAATTGAGATGAGATGTTACACAACAATTAAAGATGCTCTTCAGTCATCAATTAAACATCTACAATGTCATGTATGTTCATCCAAATGATATATTGAGAAGTTATTTCCAAGAAAAATCCCCTAATGTCCTAAATGAGGTGTCGATGTAACCCCTTTTCCTTAATTCAGTATGTGTGGATCTATGAACATTCAAATAGACCCTGCCTTTATCACCGCCCACTCCTCAAGCACCTGCATCTTGAGCTCACCTGCTCACCTTCAACTCATTAAATACACAAAACTCTGCATGTCTTCTGCACTGCTAACTATTGTACTGCCGCACAGCAGCGAGTGGTAATACTGGAATAACTCATTCATGCTCTAACTGACTCAGAAGAATAGTGAATTGTACAGGGTTGATGTATCAGAATGGTAATGCATTTGAAGTATCGCTTTCTACAATTGAACAGATAACACGAGCCTTCTACTTGACTATATTATTAAATAGCTAATATTGTGGTGCTAATGTTAGACCATCTTTATCCTGATTACTGGCTCTGATGAGTTAGCTATCTTGTAAACATCCAGAAATGCCTTGAACACCATAGAAAGTAAATAGGGGAAGGTATCCACTTCTTACCTAATACTGTACTATGTATAGGTATACTAATGTTACCCCTCTTGAAAGGTGTTCGTGTGTACAGTGTGACAATGCCCACAGAGCATGAAAACATTTGTTGCATGGAAATACTGCCAGTATAGAATCGTCCTTGGAGTTTTCCAAGTTATATACAGCAGTTGCAAATCATACTTGCTAGCGATGGCTAGGTTGTAAATTGTGAACGGCTACTAGGCAGTGGTGTGATGGTAACAGATTAAAGGCTAAGCACCACCTAATGGACCTCCATTAAAATTTCACATTATCTTAGCTACTGAAAAGATGTAAATGTGAATTAAAATGAAAATAACACATTCGTTTCACTTTAAAAAAAATGATGAATTCAAGTAAATTGAGGGGAAAACCCAATGTCACTCCGGAAATTCCAGAAAGTTTCTGAGTGACGTCTCTGGTAGACATCAGTAAACACCAGTGCAACCAAACCCCATCATGACTGGTGCTGGTTCTTTAGATTTTGAAGATATTTTTGAATTTGGTGAATCTGCAGTGTAGTTTTTTGCTGGTAGCCAATGTCCTAGTTAAGATAGCTAATGCATTTGCTTTAGTGGTCTAATATGTTTTTGGTAGGTTAATTATATGTGTCTAGATTATGTGTCTAGCCATAAAATGTACGCATTATCATTACCATCTCTTCTGCATGGCCCCATTCAGTGAATTTCTAGTGCTAACTCTGTACACTGAAAAAAACTGAAATATACTGACAAAGTGAAAGATACTGGATCAATATGGGAAACGTAGCTAGCTAGCTAAATAGCAAACATCAGAAACTTCATACTGAGCCATCAGTGACAATAGCTAGCTAGCTAAACCAAATGTTCAGTTACCATTATTGTAAAAAATTGTAGACGTAGAATTCTTATTCATAAGCAACTCTATAAATCTGTAATGCAACTATGTGGAGTCGTTTTAGCTTAATATGGCTTGAGCCACCAATCTTAGCAAGTCAGTCAGTTAGCAACAAAAGCTAGCTAGGTAGCAAGGCTAGCTAATGTTATCTAATGTCAACTAAAATGGGTGAAGTAATTGCACTTGCCCTGTTTACTTCAACGCACACAGGGGCTCTTGAACACCTCTCTTTAGTTTCTTTACATGCCCATATTGTTAGAAAAGCAGCAGCTTTAAGATCAAGTCGTGTGAGCACGGCTTTCTGTAGCTGTGGTAATCTTCAGGCACGAAACAAGCATTACAGATAACAGAGTGAGTGGATGGTCCTTTCCAATGTGCCAATTTTAAAATTGACTATTTTTTGGATATTTTCGGATCTTTGGGCTATGTGTGCATGGGAGTCTCACTGTACATTGAATTATTATAGCCAAAGACAACACCTTTTTATAATTTTGCCTAAAGTAGGTAGAGATGTAGTTAGCCAGCTGTTTCAATCAAGATGTTGCTAGATAGCTATTTCAAAGCTATATATATATCATGCACTATACCATTAGCATCTCCAAATGTCATATGTTCTTCTAGATAACAGTAGAGTATTAGCTAGATAACAGTAGCTGGCTAACATTATGCTAGCAACTTATAAGCACATACTCTATCAGCACATACTTTCTTCATGAACAACCCCAAAGTCATGTAAAATTTTTCTGTCAGAATGGTCATAATTAATATAACCATCTATGTCAACAGCTTAGCTCTCTGACTGTTTTGAGTTACATTTGCCCTTACTTTCTTCGACAACATCCCCATGCCATAAAAACACTCTGTCAGCATTTGACTTGGTAGGCTAATGTTGTCAAAAATTATCTAGAGCACTGCAGATGTGTTGTGCATAGTCAGTGGGTAAAACACAAGAAAAATTAACTTACATGTTGGCTTGTACTCACTGTCTTTCCAGGATAAGTGGACGGAACAGCATTGGGCTTCAATATTTGTTTTGCAGCAAAACCCATTTTTTCAAAACAGTGCTACCGCAACAGCTACTGTAAATCAGTTTTCTGTTTTTTGTTAGTTATCCCCCCTCTGGCCATCAGAGGTCCTCCTCTCCAGGGTATTAGCCCAGTTACTATAACTACCTCTATTGAACTTAATTGTCCCTAATTTGGACCTCACCAGACTCCCTACCTAAAACCTCCAGATCCCTCATTCTGTCTGCAGTATTGCCAGCTACTCTCTGCATACCAAGCCATGTTTATTGCCTGCTATTGAGTTTGTTCCTCAGCCCGTGCCTGTATGTTTTACCTTGCCTCCTGCCTTTGCCCTTTTGTACTCAAACAGACTCAAGAATCTGTTCTTCTCACCACTCTGAGCCTCATTTGAATACTCTGCTGCAAATGGATCCAGTATGTTTGTAGGAGTTTTACACTTATTTGGCATCTCAAGACAGCTATCGGAAAACCAGGAACAACATCTCCACCACCTCAGCATGGCTGTAGATGACCTCACCCATACTATCCAAGGTCTGTTGATTCTAATCACTCCCCATGTGCCTAAAAAACTATGTTTCACATCCTCAACTTCCTTTAGTCCCTGTCATCAGTGGCTCTTCTGCAATTGGCTTCACCGGATAAGTATGACAGTTCACCAGGTCTTTGCCATGGATTCCTGCTATGTTTCTTGTATTCAGTCTAATCTCTGCCACTTTCCGCTCAAACACATCTTAAGATCACTTTTGTCATAAACCTTCTGAGGGGGAAAGTGTTGAGGTGAGTAATATCAGTCTGGAATGCAAGCTCCTCATCGACACGTACTTTTGCTTCCAGTGAGCATACTTTCAAGATCTTTGATCATCCTAGCACTGGCACGCACCTGGGTGAGGTATTACTACAGTTAAAACAAAAGAGGGCAACATCCACTGAACACTGTCTACTGTCTCGTTCTCTGGCCAGTGCCAGTAGTTGGGATAAGAAAGCCCCAGCCTCCATTTACTAACAAAGCCTTAGCGATGTGATAAAAGCAGAAATGGCCTGTAAGCGTGACTCCTTTCCTCCTAACAAACTCAACCAATGCTCTAACAAACTGGATAACCTGATTCACGCTTGTAGACAAGCACCTTACCTTGTTTTTCCTGCTACCTGCCTATTGATCAAATTTTTGCTCAAACCATATCCATTCTAATACTCCCTTGTACTGTCCCCCTTCAGATAAAGATCATAGACAGTCAGTCTGTTGGCTCAGACACTGTTCCCAGACTCACAGTTCCTATGCACATTGTGCATGTGCTTCATACCGAGTCCATTTCGTTTTTTGGTATTGATTCCCCTAATATCCCAATTGTGCTAGGCTTCCCTTGGATACCTAAACATGACTCTAAACTATCCTGGCCACAGGAAAGCACACTAAATGGAGCTCCTACTGTCATTCTTATTGTTTGGCAATCACCTGCCTCACCACTAGCATTGAAAGCCCCAACACACACACACACACACCCTGGTTAATGTCCCTGTGGAATACACTGACTTGTCAGACATATTTAGGTAACCCAAGCAGCTCACTTACCTCCTCACCACCTGTGCTATAGACCTGCTATCAGGTACCATGCCCCCAAGAGTCATGGAAAGAGTGGGGAATTCTGCTTTTGTCACCACGAGTGGTCACTACAAATATCTTATGGATTAGCGAATACCCCTTCTGTATTCCAGTCCTTGGTAAATTAGGTCTTTAGGGATATGTTAAATAACACAATATATATTGATCACATAGGCCCTTAGGGGGTTACCATGGATGCCTCAAAGGTGACATCAGTGACACATTGACTTTGCCCCCATTCTGTGAAGTAAAGGTTTTTAGGTTTTACTCATTTCTATCGGAGATGAATTAGGAACGTTTGCTAAGCCACTGCTTCCCTCACATCTCTGCTCAAAGGTAAACTCTGAGCCCTTATTTTGAGTGCACAGAGGCACAGGATGCTTTTATGGATTTAAAGAAAAGGTTTATCACTGCACCCATTCTAAAATATCCAAACCCCTCACCACCATTTGCGGTGGAGTTTGATGCATCTCAAACAGGCAAAGGTTCCATCCTCCTCAGCCTCCAACCTGCTAAATTGTATCACTGTGCAATTGTCTCCCACAAATTCTCCCCTGCTGAAAGAAATTATGATGTAGGAAACAGGGAAGTGCTGGCCAACAACTCAGACTTAGTAGAGAGGAGGCGCTGGCTGGAGGGCACTCTTCACCCTGTCCTAATCTTTATCGATTATAAGAATCTAGAATACGTTAAGGCACAGAAATGTCTGAATGCTAGGCAAGACACATGGGTACTGTTTTTCACACACTTCTAATACACTCACTTGCAGGCCAGGTTCCAAAAATACTAAAGCTGACACCCTGTCATGAACCTTTGATACTGGCGACACTCCTGAGATCTAGGAGACAATTCCTGCCTCTGTCATCATGTCCCCTGTACAACGGGTCATGAACATTCAGATCATCTAAGCCCAGGTTTCGTGTCCACCCCTGAATGACTGTCCTCAGGACAAACTGTATGTGCTACTATCATTATAACCTTCCCTTCTCAGTTCAGGCCATCCTGGCATCCGATGTACACTTGCCTTAGTAAAGAACAAGTACTGATGGCCAGGCATCTCCAAAGATGTGGCAGACTTTGTTAATCAGTGTGATGTTTGTGCCCAGAGCAAAACCCCTCGATAGCTACCAGCTGGATTGCAAAGGGTTGCAGGCGTATATCACTCCCATAGCTACTCACAATCATGGAAACAGCTGAGGTTCTATTCTACAATGTGTTTTGCTTTTATGGTGTACCCGAGGATATTGTATCTGGCAGGTGCACCCAGTTCACCTTAAGAGTCTGTAGGTCTGTAAGACTTCAGGTTATTACCTCCAGTCCATTGTGGATTTAGATGGAACACCTAAACCATGAGTTGGGCCCATTCTATACTGCAGTAGCTCCCAAACATACCTGTAGCTATTATCTACCCTGGGCAGAATATGTACAAAACTTGTTGACTCACTTTTCCCGTGGTCTGACCCTATTTCAGTGTATTCTCAGTTAATAGCCTCCTCTTTTCTCCTGGTCAGTAAGTCTTCCAGAGTCCCCACAGTGGACGACTGGTTTAGACGCAGTAAGCAGACCTGGGTGGAAGCTCCCATGCGTCTCCAGAGGGCCATCTGGAGACAGAGGATTCAAGCAGATCACCATCACAGAGATTGCCCTGTTTACACCCCTGGCCAATTAGTGTTATAGGTTATCTACAACTGAAGACTCTGTTGAAAATTGGACCCCAGATACATAGGTTCTTATAAAATCCATTGAAGGATAAATCCAGTCTCATGCTGCCTGCCTCATCTTCTAGTCTCTTCTCCCACTCCCAGATGAGACCCCATCTACTATTGGATTTCGAGCGGTCACCAGCCTACCTGGTCACCTCATTATTGGACTCCCACCAGTGAGGTCATGCACTGCAGTACATAGTGAACTGGGAAGTTTGTGGTCCAGAGGAGAGGAGTGAGGTTAACGCTGAAGATGTACTGGATCCCTCTCTCATCCGGGATTTCCATGTTCCATGCAGCCCATCCTGATTGTCCTGCTCATAGGCTGAGAGGCCGTACTGCATTCTTCCTCTGTGCTGGGAGCCACCCGTTGGGGGGTACTGTCAGTAATACACCCTCTAGCCACTCGAGGTCTTCCTCTCGAGAGTGTTAGCCCAGTTACACTAACTACCACCATTGAACTTGCCTCTGTCTCATATCCACCTTGCCAGCCTTTCAACTTAAATCCTCCAGTTCCCTCAGTACTAGCTGCTACTCAGTGTCTGCATACTAAATCGTGTTTATCGCCTGCTATTGTTTTTGTTCCTCGGACTTTGCCTGTATTTTGTGACATTGCCTTCTGCCTTTGCCCTTTTTGTACTGTTGCTCGTCTCTCGGTGCCTATTCTGGTTTTGACTGTGTTTTTGCCTCTGGACCTCACCTTTTGTCAGGTGCCTTTTTTTTAAATTATTATTATTATTTTTGCTTTTTTTATTAAAACATCTTACCTGCCTAACTTGTTACATTTCTCTCTGTGTTTCAGATTCTTTAAAAATGCATCACATTTTCTTTTTTTTTTTGCAGCTTTGCAGCCATCATTTTGAAAATGGTGAAACACCTTGTTCCCAAAGCCAATCTTTTTAATCTAGCATATAAAAACACCAAAATGGACATGGTAACAAGGTTAAAAAAACTTCATTATGGGGGCTTTTAATTGTAATTAGTTATATGAATTTCTGTAGTTAATTTTGATTAATCAGATTTGTCTTGTATTTTCTGAAATGTATCCTTAAATGCATTTTAAAAGCAGTGCTTTTTATGGTTACATATGAGGACAAAAAATACGATGCATCACAATGGATGTTAAAAGTCAAGCTCGCAGTATATCACATTTATAATAACAATTCACCATGCAGACTCTATGACTGCAAAGCACGTGAAAACTCATCATCCTGTTAGTCCTGAAAGCTATAACTTCCTCAGCATTCCAAATTCCAAAGAAAGGTTCAAGCATTGAGGTAACTCAGGCTAAGAATAGTCCATACCAATGCCTCAGTGAATATTACATACATTACAATTTTACATGTGATTTTTGGTCTGAAGTACAATGAAATAGCATTAATGTCTATTTTTCAGAGCACCACACCAAGCTCAGAGTTGGTCTTTTGCTCGTAAGTAATTAAAAGCACATTAAAAAGCAACATCTCATCCGCATTCTACCCAGTCCTACTGGCTGGGCTTAAAACAAGGACAGCATATTGCACGGATGGCATGCTGGATAACTGTTAATAATTCATGATCACATAATGGTGTACTGGCCAGCGGAGGAGAGAGGCGGGGTTTGAGGCGGGGAGGCAAGGCTCGCGTGTAGACATGACCTGATGAAGGTTCTGTCAGATGTGTTATGCGTCTATTTGTATTTGTAACACGACTGTCAGTTATGTCCGTGGATGTGGCTGATCTCAGGCCTGCTTTCCCATTTGCTGTGCAAAGTCACATCGCTGCCAGCCTGCGAGTCCCGTATGCACCTTTAAATTCAGCGCCCAGACAGGCTAAGTTCTGAGATACGGTTTTACCTAAACCTTCAACAGCTATCTTAGTGCTGCCTATTGCTATCTCACTACCATCAGAATGGTAAAAAAAACCCATAAAAACAATGTTGGGCTAGGTCTGCATGGCTGTCACAAGGCGTTATACTTCCTTCATGTCTTGTCACGCTAGTCACATCACTTCCTGTCTACCTCTATATAAGCTTACATAAACGACCCGTTCTGTGACTTAGTGCTACATAAAATTTTGTGCTGCTTCAGTAACAGCACGCACGTGTGTGTGTGTGTGTTTGCATTCAAGTCATTTGAGGTCCACATGATATTTCTGTAACAGGTGTCTGTTGCTGACGCCGTTGTTGTTGGTCATTATTTTGGAAATATAATAATGCTGTCTGTCTTTTGCTCGCATTTGATTTAATTACGGCAGAGAACAGAAAAGCCTCCTGTAATTAGTTGATTTTGGGAAACACTCTAATCCATGCAGGTGCTGTCTGGTGTATATGCACACATGCACACACACACACACACACACACACACACACACACACACACACACACACACAGTGCGTGCATGCGCACACACACAGACATGCAGGCCTACCCTCGCACACACATCCTCACACAATTATGTTCCCAGAGCCCTATCTTTTTTCTTGTTCACTATATAATATCACTCAGAGAGGGAGAGTGTGTGGGCGGGCTGATTGACGGTTGCACAAGGTCAGTGGAAAACAACCTCATTGATAATCCTCCACTGGAAGCCTCCAGTCCTGTAATAGTGTTGTATAATAGCCCAGGCCTCTGTTACTGCATGCATGGGCAGTGGTGCCTGACATGTTCTACCCGCTCCACACCAAACAGCATGGCAGTTTTACATCTCACCCTCCAGAGGCCACTTTAGGTGTACTGCACTGCCGTGTATGTGTGTGTGTGTGTGTGTGTGTGTGTGTGTATGTGGGCAGGCTTCGTGTTTCTATTCAAATGACTTATGAGAGCTGTGAGGTTATTTATGCATCTTGGTGTGTGTGTGTGTGTGTGTGTGTGTGTGTGTTGAGTATTGTAAGTGCGGACAGACACAATATGCCTTAGGTGTACATGCTTTATTGCCATTGTTATTGCGCATAAAACCTGCAAGCTTTATTAAAGCTTGACTGATGAAACGATTTATTCCAGTGTTTATGAAGTCCTTTTACAGATCAGAGTCGAACCTGGTGTTATTTCCACTGTGAGCCAGTTTCCTACCGCATTAGGTACTGTACGTCTGTTCTCATGTCGATGCAGATATCAGAAAGTAAGCGAGGTGGATGATGACCGCACAAGAGAATAAAAATTGAACTTCCTGTAAACACGTATCAATGCACTGGCAGACAGGTAAAGCTATATTCATAACAGCATACATAAGACATTATTCACTCAGGATATACAGCTCATTAAAAGAGAAATGCAAATGACACATGCAGGCAGTTATGTTTGAATGTATAGAACGTTAGAACTGTGTTACTGTAACGATCCAGCTTGGGAAAACACTATTATTCCCTGTAAAATCACGCTAAAGCCAAAATATGTGTGTGTGTAATAGCTACAGTGTGTTAGGTGTAGTGGGGACTGGTAGGAGGCTGCTGTGTTTGCGTGTGAGTCCCTCAGAGAGAGGAAGGTAGAGGTCATAAGAGGATGGCCCCCTGCGGATATATTGATTTGCGCGGGTCTCTGTTTCTGGACCCCCTCTGCAGGGCTTTTTTCTGTGGCATGCGGAGTCCGGCTGCACCTAACAAAGCTCCAGCACCAACACGGGCACCCTGTGACCCCTGACCCCCACCATCTCTGCCGCTCCCCACTGCAGAGAGCTTAAAAGAGACCCCTGCCGTTCCCTGACATTTCATTCAGTGAGAATTAGAGAGGGCTGCCCCCTACATACATCCACACTCACTAGTGAAGAGCCAGCTTTGCCCACTGTGGGTTTTTTTTTTCTTTTTTAGCCCTCATTCTCCTGTGAATAAAAGGACCTTCACCTTCGCCTGCATAAAGAACGACACCACCGATCTATACCAGCATGAAGGGAAAAAGGGCTTTATGTGTAGTGCAGTCATTAAAATCTAAAGATTAGGTGCACTTTGTTCTGTAAATAATAAATACAGTATATAGACCTGGCCCAACAAATGAAATTTATCATGGACTGTCCACTGATATTTTCATATATATATATATATATATATATATATATGGCATGACTTGTATGCCATCCCACAGAGTAACTTGTGCATGTGTGTATGTCTGCATGCCTGCGTGGGTGTTTGCGAGTGAGTCCCATTTGCGTGTGTGGTTACTTGGCTCTGACACTGGAACTGACGCATATTTTTCTATAAGCGTCCTCCCTAGTGCCACGTTGCCATGGGAACGCTGATGTACGGTGTGATTGGCCCCCTATGTGTCGGTGAATCACCTGCTCTCTTCCAGTTGGATGGCGAATCACAGAATGCTCCTTATATAGGCAACACGCTAGATGGGTGATTGGCTAATTCATACAGGCATGAAAACAGGCGCAGGTGCACATGACCTGCCAACCAGTGAAGGCAGACTTAGTACGTGTGTGTCTGTGTGACAAACCCATGCTCTTCTCCTTTTGATAGCAGTGACAACTGCCTTTCTGTGTCCTAACCGTATATATGGCTACACTTCAACACAAGCTAGCTGTAGACGCAGTCAGTGCTTTATGAAAGCCTGCGTGTTGTCAGCAGACTTTCCGAGACACTGGAGACCAAGTTTGTAGATGGCTTGGCTTGAGAAGCACACATGGTATTTCCTGTAATACCTGTGATTAAACTTACCAATATTCAGCAAGGTTCCTAAAGTGGGGATTTTTTTGTTTATTTCCTCTCTCAGGCAAAGCTAAAACAATTAATTCTAAGCACTTCTAATTAATTCTAAGCTAGCTACGCACTAAGCTATTAGCTCCATGTAGATCTCGCCATAAATATTGTCTTAAGTACATAATGTTGGACATAATGTCTGTGAGTGTTGGAGGGGTTTATTGGGTTTGGGGGAGCCTGGGAAAGGGTGAACAGGAGAAAGAGACAAATAGAGAGTATGAGGAGCAGTGAGAGAGGGCATCTGACAGGAGCGATGAACGAGGATTTTGCGTTGAGACCAACTTCTTGAAAGGGGACAGTCTGACTTATTGTCTGATGTCTGACTCATGCTTTTGTTTGTGTGAAGAACATTTGCACTGAACAAGCTCTGTCATTTCTGGACATATCCGTGCTGAGTTCCTCAGCACCTCCTCGGTGTCTGGGTCGGAGTGACACAACCCCTTTCCCCGCAGACATTATTCCACACTAATTGCTTCTTAATAAATGTTTTATCTGTCTTTAAGAAAAAAAGGCCAGGCTGTGTGTGTGTGTGTGTGTATATATATATATATATATATATATATATATATATATATATATATATATATATATATATATATATATATTTTTTTTTTTTTTTTTTTTTTTTTTTGTGTCAAATATGTTAGCAGACATACTGTATTTGGCACATTTGCATAGCTGGTGGCCATGAATTTGTATGTTTTGTAGCTGTCAGTTGAAATTTTCAATTGAAAGATGGTTTTGTCTACTTGTCATTGCCATTGTTCTTCTCTTTGATGGGCCCATTCTCTGGGTTTACTGCCACATTTGCAACGTTTGCTGATGTTATCTATTTCGTAACTCTCCACACTCCCCTCGGCGAAGCACTGCGTGTGTAGAGATGTCACACAGGTTGGTACATTTCTCATTCCATTAAAGGTTTAGGAACATTTTAACCTCAGAATTAAGCCTTTTAAAATGCGATTAAATGGTAAGAATAAGAAGATAGTGGATTTTAGCGGTTACCATCTCTCCTGCTGCAGACAGGTAAACAATGACCCACAGTACAGTCTGCTGGTTGGCCCCCCCGTTCTAGAATAGGTTGCCAACCCATTCTTCAGGGTCCACCGGGGTTCACGTATCTGCTCTCCCAGATCCCAGTATACCAGAGCCAATCAGTCCATGAACAGTTAATACCTGGGGTGTGTGTATCGGGTGCTGGGATAGAGATTTTGGTGGGTCCCAAGGTATCCCCAGAGTCCACGAACGTTACTGGCCTTGTAGCGGACCTGAAGTTGCCTTTCTGATGACTATTCCATTCAACTCCTTCTCCATGTAACCGCGCTGAGTGAGGAACCAACTCTAAAAGATTCCTGTTGTAAGTATGGACAGCCCAGGAAGCCTCGTTTGACCTTGAGATGGTATTCACTGTCCAAACACACGAATGCCTGTTATCTGACAGTTCCTGCAGTTATGATGCCGAATGCATGGATGTACATTGCATAGATTGTGCCCCAGTTGAGTGTGTCTCCTCTTATAAGTATCTACACATAATTTGCTGTCATTTTTAAACTCATGGCAGAAGTGACGGAGAGCTTACTGTGATTTCCTCAACGGGAAAAAAGCTTCCTTCACATTTAACAGTAGAAAAAAGACCATATGCCTTTTTTTTCTTGATCATTGTCTATGGTATCGATATTCCTATAAGGGAGTTTCCCTGTTCTAACATCCCTGATTTAGTTTATCAAGTAATTGTCACAGCCGTATACAGTATTTGGAGTCCCCAGGGCTGAAATTAGGAGCTGCTGGTTTGTCCACATATAATGCAACACTACTTTATTGTGTTGGTTTTCAGAGAGGTGTTTAAGCCACTTGTTATCACTTACAAGCACACCTCCAAGACCAACGCGGTTTCTCACAGCAAACTTCATACTTCACCACCACAGTTGCTTGTGACCACGTTCATACACAAAACTGAATTAGAAAAGAAAGGCTAGTCACTTTTTCTTTTTTTTTTTTTTTTTTTTAACACTCTCTTGGCATTTAAAACCTGAATTTCTTACCGTCCGTAAGAATACTGGGTTAAATTAGACAGTCCATTGGCTTCTTATCAGTTCGGCAACGGAACACATGTTGTCCCTGAGGGTCGCCACTGAGCTAGGTCAAGCTACTCTTCCCTTGTCTTGCCATTATAGACTACAGAGAGCACTGCACTATCTGTCCCTGTGATATTGCCCTACATAAGTGTTTACCAGCCGGAGAGCAGCTCTGGAGTGCACACTTTTAAAGCACTCAGTGCTCACACGCATACCAGAAACAGCACAGAGCCCTTACACAAGCAACGCCAAAGCAGACTCTAAAGCACAAGGCCACCTAGTGCAGTTGATTGACAACAAGGGCAGCCAACCTGGCTAAGTCCCTCCCCCTTGTTCTTGTGTGTTTGAAATGTGTTATATAAGTAAACTTGCCTTGGTTTGCCTTTAAATGTAGTTGTAATTTTCTCACTCCTCAATCCTGTGAGGACTTAAGTGTGTTACATGAGGCAAAGTATGTTTTCTTCAGCATTTGGACGTGTTATTAATAAAGTCCCGTTTGTCATGGTTGTCATTGCATTGTGTGTGTGTGTGTGTGTGTGTGTGTGTTTGTAGAAAGGCACACCCTGCTCTTGCTGTGGTATTTTTCTCTTGCCTGCATCCATGTAGACGTCCCGCCCACAACAGCTCGGTTTTGCCAGTGCAAGTTTCTCTGGATCTGCGCGCAGTTTTTACAGCCAGAACCGAGAAATGTTGCTCTCCACCGTCCAGCTCGGCCCAAAAGCCATGGCACGCCAACCCGAGCCAACTGCCTACAGATGACGTAGTCAACAAAGTGATTCCAACTGTAGAAACTCAGCTAACTCGTGACTCACTACTGCACATTTAAAACTGTGTCTTGTGAATTCACGCACACACATCTATGTAGTATATATAATGTATATAATGGTAGTATTCTGAACATACTGTGTGTGTATCTTCATACATACACACACACACACACACACACACACACACACACACACAGGTGTGTGGCCAAATAATCCATCTATCTTCTCTTATTATGATTATTTGTGTGATGTAAAGTAACAATGACGGGGCACCTGCTTTATAATTGTTCTATTGTCTCTCGCACACACAACACACTTCCAGCATCTTTAATATCATGTGTACCGTGGCGCGGGAAAGTTCGACAGTGCCAATTCTGGACCCCTTATGCGTTTCGTCTGAAGGCGCATGAAATGCAACTGAACTGTAACCAATTCTCCCTTTTGCGTTATTTTGCTGGCGTCACTTTCTGTTCCTCCAGCAGCGGCTAGGTGTGCTTCACGCACGCTCAAGAGAAATGGTGCTGACGTGGAAGAGAAGTGTAAATTAAGGCCTTTTTTAAAAATCTCACTCTCTGTGACTCGGGGCCACGAGCACATTCA
>NC_137507.1:17347500-17372500 GCF_041902795.1 Electrophorus electricus
TCTCCCTCACTCCTTCCTCCTCCCATCAAGCACTGTCCTCCCACACACCTCGCACTTAGGAGCACAATCCATCTGTGCTCTCTCTCTCTCTCTCTCTCTCTCTCTCTCTCTCTCTCATATAGCAGGATTGCATACAGCTTGGCTGTTTTGTTTTGTTTTTTGTTTTTAAGTCCTCTCTTAGCTGCTAGTTTTATTAGCACTAACGTTATGGATACACAAACTCGCACACATCACTGTTCTAAAGTTTGACGAAATGTGCACAGGAAAAAAAAAAAAAAGAAAAACTGTAAATATATAGAGAAAAAGAAAATATAACACCAGAAAACCATCATAAACCATTTTCACCATTAATAAATGAATTCCCTCATTCATTCTTTTTTTTTTTTTTTTTTGTCTTTCTGTTCACGCTTGTCCATGTCGGTTCATTGCAGCCGCGCCTCACTCCGGGGCACCGCAGCTATTTCCAGCGACTAAGAGCGCTGACTCGCTGGCAGGAGTCGGCGCGCTTACGGACACGCAGGACGACTGTCATCTGCTCCGGCTCGCTCTGCGGGGCGGCTCGACTCCCGCGATAATACCGTAACGGCGGGGACGCGTGCTTTATTAGAGTCCGAGTCAAAAAAGGGGATAATGCCGGGAAACGGAAACGGCCACGAAAGTAACACAAAACCAGATAAAGACTGTATACAAACAAGGGACCATACACAAACATACTAACATACAAAAAGTACCCCAGGCAGAGGCAGAGAGGTTAGGAACCCACAACTATCGCAGAGGCTAGGCACAATGCTGACTAGCGACTAAGGCGAACAAGGCAGTGTATATAGTTGTCAGGGACACAAGGAACAAGGCGCGGGGAAGAGAACAAGTCACAGGTGAGTATAATAATGGGGTGGGGAACATAGACTCGGACACAGGGAGGAGACAAAGGTAAAAACACCACATGGTGACATCGCCATATGAACAGCATGAAACCAAAACAAAAGCTGGTAGCGATAAGCGCCATGGCAACCACGATACCAAAGTGGGACTACTACATTATCTGCACTTAAATTAAAAATGAATTTGGCTATGAAAGCTTGTCCCATGCAGGGTAAATTACTCACTGCCAGATGTCACCACGAAGCCCTTTTGCCCAAACTGAAATGGGGTGCTATGTGTGTATGTTCTGTAACGGTCTGGGTGCTATGTGTGTATGTTGTGTAACGGTCTCGGTACTATGTGTGTATGTTGTGTAACGGTCTGGGTGCTATGTGTGTATGTTGTGTAACGGTCTCGGTACTATGTGTGTATGTTGTGTAACGGTCTGGGTGCTATGTGTGTATGTTGTGTAACGGTCTCGGTACTATGTGTGTATGTTGTGTAACGGTCTGGGTGCTATGTGTGTATGTTGTGTAACGGTCTGGGTGCTATAAGTGTATGTTATGTAACGGTCTGGGTACTATGTGTGTATGTTGTGTAACGGTCTGGGTGCTATGTGTGTATGTTGTGTAACGGTCTGGGTGCTATAAGTGTATGTTGTGTAACGGTCTGGGTGCTATGTGTGTATGTTGTGTAACGGTCTGGGTGCTATAAGTGTATGTTGTGTAACGGTCTGGGTGCTATGTGTGTATGTTGTGTAACGGTCTGGGTGCTATAAGTGTATGTTGTGTAACGGTCTGGGTGCTATAAGTGTATGTTGTGTAACGGTCTGGGTGCTATAAGTGTATGTTGTGTAACGGTCTCATTTACACTGGTGTGTGATGTTACACTACAGTCGCTGCAGCACTAGTGCGTTAACATCTGGGACGTAGTTTATATGTAATCATTTATCACACATTTATTCATTATAATCATTCATACTCATATAATACTAATCATCATCACTATAAATCATCTCTTCAGTATATCTATCCATAGTTCCCATTGTTCTATTATGTCTAGTATTAGTACAATTAAGACAATGCAATAATGCGGTGGATTTAAGAGGAATATACTGCTTTCTGTTCACACACACACACACACACACACACACACACACACACACACACACACACATATATATATATATATACCATGACCTCAAAATGTCAGTGTAACAAGTGAAGAAAATTCCTCCTAAAATTTTATGACAGAATTTCTCTCATTTGTAAGCCCTGTAATTACACAGCACTAATTATATCTGGAATTACAGTTATTTAATGAAAAGGGAGTGGGAAATAAAATCAGAGTGTTTAGCACTTGGGTGTAAAGATGGCAGCATAATCAAAGATCCTCTTCTCCTTTGTTTGCCTACATTTTTTTATGTCTGGTGCTGATCCCTTGAGATGACAAGCCACACTGAGACATAACAATGACACTCGGAGCTATCAAAACTAACAGTGAAAGACAGACTTTCATCAGATGGATTATGAAATGAATTGCCATTAATGTGGGATTCATCATGTAAACAGTCTTAATTGTGTCCTTAATTGCTAATAGAAGTGGAACATTGTAAAAGACATTAACTTGAGAGCCCGAATTATTGCAACATAACAAAGTCATATGAAATGAATTGTGTGTACGGGAAGCAGGGGCAGAGGAGGCTGTTCACGTCTTGCAGATATTAAATTGCCTACAAGTATCATCTATATGGTGATTTGAATTTATCTGCTCTCTGAGAATTAATTGGACCATTAAAAAAATATGATCTGCGATCATCTGAAATCAGTCCTCGGGAACGTTCCCGCCTTACTTTCCTCGAATGATTTGAATTGGGAGACATCTTGGTTGATGCTTGCTGAAGCAAAAGATGGATCACCGCTGGACTGAAACTACAAAGCCATTAGAAAAAGATCTCCAGTAGTGAGCGACCTGTTTGTTAGTCCCGTCCCACGACTGGAGCCCTTCATCAGTGCTGGACCTCAGGCATTGTTCAAATGAAGATGGCTAATTTAGTTAGCATAATAACTCTGAATCAAGCTTGGCCTTGATGGACCCACAGTACTGAAGATAAAAATAAATTAAGCCATTTGGATATTAAAGATTCATAAACAATATTCGTGGTGTGAAAATGGTGACCAAAGCACCATCACATCTATGAAATGATGCTTAGCTGAGCAAGCTGGCTTGCTCAGACCTCCAGGCACAGTGAACGGGATGGGAATCTCGGTGATTTAAATGGATAAATTGTATTCGGGGGCAAGGAGTTGAAGAATCAAACAGATCGCAGCAATTTGGAGGAACATTCCACAACATGGAATTTTCCAGAATCAAGAAGGTTCCAGAAGACAAAGCGTGAATCTTGCCCTGTGGCTTCTGAGTTTTACCTCCTAGGACTTATTGCTGTAATCATCCTGCACTGCTCGGCCTAGGGTGTCAGACAGCACATACCAGAGAACACCCTCTCAAACACCCCTGATTCACACATTCGCCAAAGTTATGCACTGCCCAGAGAATATTCTAATTTATTATTATACTGAGAATAACTATTTTTGTGGAGACTTTATATTAAATCACTTGCTTCTTAAGGCATGCACAGGACCCTGGCTAATGAGCTAAGAATATTGACTAGATAACTGAGATATGAATTCTGTGCAACTTTCGGCTGCAGACCTTAGCAGTCATGCTGTAGGAGAGCGCAGGATTCATTCCCACCACTGTCAGGCCCAAACTCCTCCATCCTGTGTCAGAGAAGCTTCTGGAACAATCCTCAGCGACATGAGTCATGACATCCATTTACATTCCTTATTTGCGGTATAATTATTATTTGTTTTTACTGGTACTACTGATCTACTGGCCACTGCTTACTTTTCTGCTACTTGTGCATTTTCTTTACTGGACAGTGACACTTTAGTGTGATCGCTGGACAACTCTGTGACGTTTGCGTTTGTAGTGGTATCTACTTGATGTGCCTTGTATGCTACTATAACAAAACACTTTCTTCTCAGAGATCAGTGAAGTACTCTATCTAATCTGTCCCAGAATTTGTAGGTTTCTCATTAAAACTTGGAGAACCGGGCAAAGTCCTTTTCAGTGTTGAAGAGGAGAGCGAAAAGCACGCCGGAGCGCAAAAGGAAAGGGGGCCCCTCCCTCCACCCTACCTCCTGTATCCGCCCTCCATCAGAGCGAAGTATTAGGTGGAGGCGCTCCGCTCGTCTGCCCCGGGGTGCGTAGCGCAACGCTGCCCTTCACATTGTCCAGGGCGGCAGGACACCCAAGTTGACCAATCGCTAAAGCTGCTTTCATAGTCTAGCAACCAAAGGGGCAGACACACAAGAGAAAGGATGAGAGGGCGAAAGAGAGAGAATGAGAGAGAAGGTGAGAGACTGACATGCAAGAGGATGGGAAAGACAGAGATTTAGATTTAAAGAATGAGAGATTTAGGTTGAAAATGAGAGAATTAAAATGAGAAAGGGGTACAGAGAGAGTCCGGTGTATTAGACCTGAGACAGAGAGAGAGGGTCGATGGAATCGGCCCAGCATGTCTGGGACATGAAAAGCCCAGAGTCTTTGTCTCATTTGTGTTCAAGAGCAGAGGCCTTCTCCAGATGAACAGTGCGCCTCAGAAATCCTCAAAATCTGCACGAACTGTGCAAAATCTTTCTTTCTCTCTCTCTCTCTCTCTCTCTCTCTCTCTCTCTCTCCCCTCCCCCTCCTTCTCTGCTCGAACCTGGAAGAATGACGTGTTTCAACATTTTTTATTTATTCTCTCCTCCACTCCCCACCTTTTTTTTTTTACTGCTTCTCCCTCTTCTTCCTCTGTCTCTCTGTGCATGTGTCTGTCATTTGCCTTTGTTTCTTTGGAGAAATGCAGATTTATCCCTTTGTTAATATGACAGATATAATGAGGTTCCTGATGCTTCACCAGGCCCAAATTAAAAGACTCCCTTTTGAGTTTCTACAGTCGAAACTCGGCGTTTATTTCCTTCTTCATTTTAATCCTGCCGGTGTTGTTTTTCTTCTCCCTCTTTCTCTCTCTGTCTTCCTCTCTCTCTCTCTCTCTCTCTTTTTCTCTTTTTCCCTCATCATTTTCTTTCCAATTGTGTGTGGAGATAATAACATCCCCAAACACACTTGACAGCCTCAGTTGGCTCACCCCCGTCTACACACACTCGCGTTATGATTGATGGCAGTTTTATTGTGACTGACGTTTTGTTATTTATTGCTGGAGTTTATTGATGATTTCGAAAGCAGTTGTCATAGGGTTTTTTTCCTCCTCTGGCGTCCCCTGGGTACAGACCTGCAGTGTATGAATGAGACCCAGAAATCTTGCACATGGAGATGTGCACGCGCACACGCATTAGGTAACAGTACTGTTTAAAAATGGTTATGCCTTGTAGCGACTACATGCAAAATATTTACACTCCATATGGTGACACTTATGAGATCAGAAGCGGCCAGCTCAGGTATTAAACGAGTGCCGTTAATCACAGCGTGTCAGCGGAACTCATCTCGTTGTCACCAAATCGCATCATCTTTCTAAATCAAGCTCCTTTTTTTTCCCACAAGTGCACCGGTAAAGCGTTCAGACATTCAAGCTAATGTTTACAAGACTGATATCTTACATTGGTGGCAAAGGCAGACTGGAATCCGCAACACTCGCTACTTCATAAACTTTAACTGGAGTATCGCAGTGCTTCATTAATGAAGAGTGTTGCTGTTTTGCTGCACCTTTTGGACATATGAATGCCATTATAAATGATTTATTATAAGAATGGTTTAGCAAAGCAGTTTTTACGTCCTGATAGCTATCACTAAAACAGTTGATCCAGGGGGAAAAATCAGTTTCTGTCCTAAATTCTGTAATCAGCATTTCAAAATTTATATTAATCAGTCAAAGAAACCCAATCATGGAAAGTAAGAAATTCATCAAGGAAACTACTTTTAAACAACTTTTAAGTACTTTAAGATACTTTACTGCATTGATACACCACTGCAAATACTTTAAGCTTCATAAAAATCTTTGCAGCATCTGAGCACTTTAAAGTGACTCTTTGACTAGAAAAAATGAAATCCTATAATGAAACACTAACAGAAATAAGTTAGCATTATGAAATTGAACCATGCTAACACGTGCTAGCGCTCATTCACAATGTACCCCCACTTACTCCTCCCCACCAAGTAAAAGTTTAAACCCGCAATGGAGCTTAGGAGTCACACTTTGTTCTTTAATCCATAAACCGGACCTGCTTTACCTGGTCTTAATTTCACTGATGCATAATGCATCGCACAGCTCTTGGTTCAGACCTTGTCTGTCTGTTCTTCCTTTCACATCTTTTCTTTCCCTTTGCGTCTTTGTCCTTTGTCACAGGGGTGCGTAGGCATAATAAGCACGGCGAAAAAACAATCTTTTAACCTTCATGTTGGAGCGGAATCAGACGAAGAGCGGGGGGAGCAGGACTGGCGGGCAGCAGGACAGAACCAAGAACTGCACTTTGGGGCTGCCAACAGTGCGGGAGGGCGGCAGGCGTGCGCGTGTGCGCGTGTTTGATGTGCGTGATAAAACGTTGAGCGGGTAATGAGAAAAGGAAAAGACTTGCCTCATTACGCTCTCGCACCCTGAAAGGCCGGGGGGGTCGCGGAGAACAGCCCACTCTGTCGTCTCATCTCTGCAGTCTTTTCCACTCACCTGTTCTCACCTCAGCACTCTGATCTTCGTCATCGTTGTGTCTTCATGCCATTCTCAACCCCCACTCTCTGCTCTCAATGAAAGTTATTTATATTCGAGAATGTCTTTTGGATTAAAAAGAAAAAAAACAAAACTTTTTTGTTTTTAAGGAGTTTCTAAGCACGTGGAAGCTATTGTGTCTACATTTATTTTAGAATGAATGTCTCTTCTCCTGTCTTCCTCTCTCCTTTTCCCTTTTCTCCTGTGCCATCCTCTCTTCTCCCCTCCTCTGTTCCCCTCCTCTTTTCCTCTCTTCTCCTCCTTTCCTCTCCTTTTCACCTCCTCTTCCAATTTCACCCCTTTCATTTGGGCTTTGTCTTGTCTCAGTAACTGCTCCTCATCTTCTCGATCCATCTTCTATGCTTTCATCTGTATTTGTTTTGCCTCACTCCTGCTGTCTTTTATCCCCCTTTCTCTTCACCTTCCATTTTGTCTTGCTTCTCTCTCTCCTTCCGCTTTGATTTGCGTCTCCCGCGCTCTCCGCCCGGCTCCGTGGCGGCAGCCCGGAGTCTCTTTGTCAGGCTTCGGGCTCGGCCTGGCTCCAGTTGCAGTAATGAAGTCTGGCGCTGGCGTGTGCGAGCCGCGCTATAAACACCGCCGCGCTGTAAAGGCCCAGCTCCACCTGCCTAATGAAGCTCCGAGCATGCTCACGGAGGCACGCCCATGACACCTACGCGCGTGGCTGTGCAGGTGCGCGTGTGTGCACCCACTCTGGCATCGTTTATGCTGTTCTGTGCGGAGGCCACTTTAGGAAGGGGATTGCTATCAAAAAATTTAAAAACCACACAAAAGTGATTTTATTCCATTAATTTATTTATGTCTTCATAGTGATGGTTATCCGTATCTAATATAAATCACTACATCAGACTTTGTTGATGTGTAGGCTCAGAAAAGTAAATATGTAACGATCCGTTCTGCACTCACTCACTCATCCCAAACTCCTTATAAATATTACAAACATCATACCATACTAAATGTCAAAATATGGTGGGGTTTGAGTGATGGGGCTTAGTGTGTGTGTGGCATGCTGTGATTAACTGGTGAGGTTTGAGTGATGGGGGTTAATGTGTGTGGCATGCTGTGAGATACTGGTGGGGTTTGAGTGATGGGGGTTAATGTGTGTGGCATGCTGTGAGATACTGGTAGGGTTTGAATGATGGGGGTTAGTGTGTGTAGCATGCTGTGAGATACTGGTGGGGTTTGAGTGATGGGGGTTAATGTGTGTGGCATGCTGTGAGATACTGGTAGGGTTTGAATGATGGGGGTTAGTGTGTGTGGCATGCTGTGAGATACTGGTAGGGTTTGAGTGATGGGGGTTAGTGTGTGTGGCATGCTGTGAGATACTGGTGGGGTTTGAATGATGGGGTTAGTGTGTGTGTGTGGCACGCTGTGAGATACTGGTGGGGTTTGAGTGATGGGGTTAGTGTGTGTGGCATGCTGTGAGATACTGGTGGGGTTTGAGTAATGGGGGTTAGTGTATGTGGCATGCTGTGATATACTGGTGGGGTTTGAATGATGGGGTTAGTGTATGTGGCACGCTGTGAGATACTGGTGGGGTTTGAGTGATGGGGGTTAGTGTGTGTGGCATGCTGTGAGATACTGGTGGGGTTTGAGTGATGGGGGTTAGTGTGTGTGGCATGCTGTGAGATACTGGTGGGGTTTGAATGATGGGGGTTAGTGTGTGTGTGTGGCACGCTGTGAGATACTGGTGGGGTTTGAGTGATGGGGGTTAGTGTGTGTGGCATGCTGTGAGATACTGGTGGGGTTTGAGTGATGGGGGTTAGTGTGTGTGGCATGCTGTGAGATACTGGTGGGGTTTGAGTGATGGGGGTTAGTGTGTGTGGCATGCTGTGAGATACTGGTGGGGTTTGAATGATGGGGGTTAGTGTGTGTGTGTGGCACGCTGTGAGATACTGGTGGGGTTTGAGTGATGGGGGTTAGTGTGTGTGGCACGCTGTGAGATACTGGTGGGGTTTGAGTGATGGGGGTTAGTGTGTGTGGCATGCTGTGAGATACTGGTGGGGTTTGAGTAATGGGGGTTAGTGTATGTGGCATGCTGTGATATACTGGTGGGGTTTGAGTGATGGGGGTTAGTGTATGTGGCACGCTGTGAGATACTGGTGGGGTTTGAGTGATGGGGGTTAGTGTGTGTGGCATGCTGTGAGATACTGGTGGGGTTTGAGTGATGGGGGTTAGTGTGTGTGGCATGCTGTGAGATACTGGTGGGGTTTGAATGATGGGGGTTAGTGTGTGTGTGTGGCACGCTGTGAGATACTGGTGGGGTTTGAGTGATGGGGGTTAGTGTGTGTGGCATGCTGTGAGATACTGGTGGGGTTTGAGTGATGGGGGTTAGTGTGTGTGGCATGCTGTGAGATACTGGTGGGGTTTGAGTGATGGGGGTTAGTGTGTGTGGCATGCTGTGAGATACTGGTGGGGTTTGAATGATGGGGGTTAGTGTGTGTGTGTGGCACGCTGTGAGATACTGGTGGGGTTTGAGTGATGGGGGTTAGTGTGTGTGGCATGCTGTGAGATACTGGTGGGGTTTGAGTGATGGGGGTTAGTGTGTGTGGCATGCTGTGAGATACTGGTGGGGTTTGAATGATGGGGGTTAGTGTGTGTGTGTGGCATGCTGTGAGATACTGGTGGGGTTTGAGTGATGGGGGTTAGTGTGTGTGGCATGCTGTGAGATACTGCTGGGGTTTGGAATGATGGGGGTTAGTATATGGCATGCTGTGAGAGACAGCTTGTGGTGGTGTGTGTCCAGCTGCTGAACCAGGCTGACTAGAGGGGTGTGTGTGTGTGTGTGTGTTTATGTGTGTGTCTATATGAGTTCTCATGTGACTGACACAGAAGAGATTCAGTGTATATTTTAGACACACACACACACACACAGTTCACTGAGTGCTCTTTATTGTTATTGTTCAGTATTGATTGCTGGAATTCAAGTGCAGTGTGGTGGAAGGGCACCTAACCTTGCCAGTGTGTGTGTGTGTGTGTGTGTGTGTGTGTGTGTGTGTGACAGAGAGAGAGAGAGAGAGAGAGAGAGAGAGAGAGAGAAAAAGTGAGAGAGAAATACTTTGAGAATGCTTATTGCAATTCTTTTGCTACATCACACTGTAGCCAAGTCAAGGCCGATTTGGTCAGTCATCCACAATTATAGACTGCTCTCTCACAACATGCATTCACAAACACGCGTGCACACACACACATTAATGCAAATGCATACACACACAAGTCCTAGTCAGTGCAGTGAAATATATGAAGTATTGTAGTATTGTGAGAGTGTGTTGCCTGTGTGTGTTGCCTGTCCTGACAGCTGTCATCCACTCTGCTCTCTACAGATTATCAACGGGTATCTGGGCAAAATCACATATCCACTTCTGGTTTTGTTGGAGACTTAAATACATGCATTTATTCATTTATTTAATTTATTTTTGTCACGGTTATTCCTTCCCAGCTTCCGTGTTCCATGTTTTCCATGCCGTAGTTTCGTTTTCTCCACCCCTCGTTTGATTTTCCACACCTGTCCCTTGTTTCTAGCCTTGTTAAGTTCATGTATTTAAGGCCTGTCGTGTGCCCCATGTCTAGGCTGTTCATTGTTTGGATATTTGTATGTTAGTATTTAGGTTTGAATATATTTTGAAGCCTCTGTGTCCGTTAGCCTGTTTGATCCTAGCTGTTTTGTTTTTCCCTTTCACTGGTAGTTTCTGTTATAGCCTGTTTGCCTTCGTGAGTTTTTGGTGTTATTCCTAGCCTTCGTTTTTTCCTAGCTCCTGTGTATACTATCCCAGCCTTTGTTTTGTGTATCATGTATTCAACTCTCCGTGTTGGCTCTATGACCCTGGCCTACTCCGACGACTATACCACTCTGGATTTGCCCTTAATAAATCCAGCTCTAATCCGCACATGCGTCCGCCTCCTTACCGCGCAGCGTTACAATTTTAATGAAAATAAGGAACCAGTAAATGTGGCGCATTGGTTATTCTCAAAGCGTACAATGATGCAATGCAACACAACCACCCATGTCTCATGCCACAAACAGACACTCACATACATGTGCGCACACAAACAGAAAGCCATTCTGCTATGGCTTTCTAAGTCAAATCTGTCTCAGTCTTCCATCAAATCCTGGATATTTTGTTTTTTGATCTTGTGTTTACGGTCTAGCATTTACCTTGCTGTCTGTGTGAAGTTCAGGCATCACAGTGCTTTGGTTTGTTTACATCTTCCATCTTTCCCCAGCATCCGTGGGCCTGTGGGCCTGTCCGTGTTGTGTCCCGGCGTGTCATCAGGCTTGCGACAGCACTTTTCCTTTTTTAAAGGTTTGCTTTGTTAAGAGAGTAGTCATCAGAGCAGAAGGTCTGGAGTGGGGGGGGGGAGGGTGATAACAAAAAGAACATGTTTATAAGAGAGCAATCAAAGGTGGACAGGGAAGTCCCGGACGTGCGAGTGGGAGTGTTTGAGTCTGCTGCACGGGGGCAGGTGGCCTGGCATTTCCTTGACTTTTAGAGGTGAGAAGCACGACATGCCGCTTTCTTCCCTCTGCTTCTTCTGCTGCTCGGGCTCCCTCTCTCCGTCTCCCCCCCCCCCTCGCTCTGCCGCCACGTCCACACCTCCGCCTCTCATGTCCCTTGCTCTCTGCGGTCTGTGGGGCCGTCCCCGTCCCACCCATACGTCCCCCCAGCATCTTCTCCGTTGCCCCCGGGGTCTGTCTCACTCTCGAATGCAGCACGTACGCCTGTTTTCTTACTGACTCTCTCTCTTTCTCTCTCTCTTTCTCCCTCCCTCTCTTTTTCAATCCGCATCTCCGATTTCTCTTCTACCGGCACTCCTAAGTTGCTTGGTGCAGATGGCTATGGGGCAAGTCAAGGGTTTTTTTGGGTGATGTTTGGGAGTGGGGGAGAGTGGAACCTTCCCCTAACCGCATCTCTGAGGTGGAGCCCTGTCTGCTGGCATTTTGATCATGCGCTGGGGTTGGGGGGGCAATTATCACCTCTGCCAGTCTTTATGGAGCTATTGACCTCCACCGTAGCTCCTCAATTTAATTTAACCTGCACAACATGCTCACCACTAATTAGATGCATTTCCTAGAAACACTTGGGGAGTGTAAAGGGAAGTAGAGGTAGTCAGAGAGAGAGAGAGAGAGACAGACAGAGAGAGGGTTTAAGATGGAGGATGAAATGGAAGATGGAAGAGTGAAATGGAGAAACAGCAACTACCAGATGAGGGGCGAGAGAGAGAGCAATTGGGGCAATGCATTATCTTAGTGGTTGGGCCTTGTCGACCTTGTCTGAACATTTTAAAAGGAAGAAAGATTATAGTGTTTACACTTGGTCTTCAGGCTTCAGGGGAGGAGAGACGGCAGCGAGACGTAGCATGAGAGAGCGAGAGTGGGAAATGGAGCAAGGGAGCACGAGAGTGCATGAAGAGAGGCAGCGGAACAGAAAGACAGGCAGCAAGAGAACATCCAGCCGCTTCCTGGTCCGTCGGACAGAGGGCTGGATTTGTGAGGGTGTCAAAGGCGGAATGTGTGAAGTTTGTGTGGGTGTGGAGTTGGATTTTGGGAGCGTGTGCGTATGAAGCAGGGGTCATGAATGTGTATAAATGTTTCTATAGACATTTTTTCACCTCAAGAAAACATCTCAATGGTCTTGTAGCTGAAAAGTTGCCTCAAGCCCAGGGGAAAGACTGCCAAGAAGAACTACAGGACACTGGGCAACACAACCAGATCAGCGGACGAAACTCTGCACTGTGGCCTTTGTCAGATGAGTGCCACTCAGTATTTCTCTCTTCCAGAGTGATGTGATATCACCCAAAATTCATTCCTTTTAGTGTGAGTGAAAGAACTGTCATAAGAAAAGGTATGTGTGTAATACTCAACACCTTAATCATTTATAACTTTTGATACAACTTGTGTTCAATTTGCATTTGTGAGATCACGTTGTCCTGATTGTGTTATATTGCATTGGGCTGGTAAACATTTTTAATATGTTTTGACAAGGTAATTAAAATATTATATTTTCCACATCACTTTAGTTCCTTCCAGCAGTGCTTTCCACAACAAGTCAATTATGTTTTAGGATACAGTATATCTGCTTTAAAATGCCCAAAGACATTTTTAAAAACCTCACACGTGTTGTGAAAAGCTTTATTATATTGTGTGTCAGATGGAACACCAACAAAACCATGAACATTCTCCAACAAATGAGAAGTTCACACCAATATCTGAGACACAGTTTCTATACATTTCTATAACACTGCACTAAAAATTGAGAGCATAATTTTCATAATGTGAAGAGTAAAGACAATAAAACTATGTAATGAATGAAAAATAAAAAAGTAATTATTAAGTTATTATATTTGTAGATATGTAAGTTTCAGACAATGTTTAAATATGCTACATTATGCATAGTTACTGACTGCATAGTCTTTCCAATATGGAATTGGATTACTATTAAAATGGTAAAATAAATAAGATACTGCTGTAAAATAATAATTTTTTATACCTTTCATACAAGGAGCCACTTAAACTGTTTTACAAATCTGCAATCAAATGTTTTATTTTTGGATGAAAAAATTATTCTTTCTTAAGGTTGAACTTTCTCACCTGCCTCAGGAGCTGTCAGTCTCGCAGGAACCAGAACACTGGTGGCACAAGCATGTCTAACCTAGGCTTATCGCTTAGCGCTTATCGCTTCCTTCATGACCAATCTGTCATCGCTCCGCTTTATCAGTAAACCCATGACATCTTAGTATTGTAACTAACACCTTCCTTGAACAACTATATTACAACTGTTCCTAAAACTCTATTTTCTCAAAATTCCATCCAATATTAAATCATGCATAATGAAATACCTCTCCACGTGCATTAATAGAATGTCAAATTATTTTTCTGGGATGTTATTTCGCAGAGGTACAATTTACTAAACAATGATTGTTTTGGTCATAGATCTGTAGTACCACCCAGCAACTGAAATGAGAAGTGTTATAATGTTATATTTCCCGTTGTACAGGTGTCATTTCTTTTTTCTAAAGAATAACTTAAATGTTTAACACTGTGCTCACTATGACTTCAAATAAGAAGCTCGAGTAATGGCTGGTTAACTTAAAGTAACCTTTGAATTGCAAAGGTATTTGTTGTTATTACCAAGGTATTTGTTGAATTCCAAAGGTATTTGTTGTTATAAAGATGTGCTGTTACAAAGGTATTTGTTGTTATAAAGATGTGCTGTTACAAAGGTATTTGTTGTTTCTTTCCTATTGGAACTCATCCACCAGCTTAAATTTTTTTATCTTATTTATTACCATTTGCTTGCATCATGCCTTTCACAAACAAAATAATGAACCACTTATACAAACAAGTGAGACAGAATTATATTAGTTGATTTTAGTAGTCTGTAGCTTTTAAAAAAGAAGTGCTGTAGTTATTACAACTGCTGTAGTTACTGATAATATGCTATTGATAATGCTATTGATAATATGCTCATTTTTAACTGCATATTATGATGTTTCATTTATTGTGTTAAGTGAACCAGATCTGTGGACCATGAAGTATGAAACTATGCAACAAGTGTCATGTTTTATTTATTTTTTTAAAAGCTTTTCTTCATGGTGAGCCTCATCAGAATGCCTTGATAAGGAACCCCCCTCATTTGAGACAAATAAAATTAATATGCATAATATGCATGATTAATATGCATAATTTTAACCTGTATAAAAGTTAGGTGAAGTGAGGTTAGGTGAGGAAAAAATACAAAGAACATCCAACTGAATTAAAATGAAAGCAAAATTAAATATATGTTTGTAAATGTTTTAATAGTGTAATACAAGTATATTAAACTTGGCTGTCCAATATGCACTGGTATTAAGTTTTATATTTTAGACTTATTATAATAAAAAGAGGCTGTTCTACTTTGTGAAAGGCCAGTATTTACAGATCTCAGTTCATAGGCAGGAACGTACAGTGACATATATTCAGCAAGGCAATTACAGAATTTAAACACAAGAATATCAAAATCTATTCAGGAGAATGCTTTTTTAATGGGTGAAAGAACTTTAAAAATATATCCTGCAGGACGCAGGTAACTACTCCAATTCTTTTAAGATGGGGGGTGAGATTTGCTCAATATTTTGTTTTTCTTAAGGTTCGTTGAAGTGGCTGTAATGTTGACCTGGCGTGCCCTCCAAACAAAGTCTAATAACAATTAATTCCATTGTGACGTGGGAGGTGAAGCAGGATGCAAAAACGTGTCGTGTTTCCTGCAACACAGACATTTACTAACACATGCAACAAAAGCAAACCAAACATGAATAACGTTAAGCACTAACACTACTCAGAACATAACAGGCAATCTTAACACACACAACGAAACAGCCGATACACAGCATAACTGGGGTCAAACACCGACAAAGACTAAGGACTAAGCAGGACTTTATATATACACACGATATCAACGTAAAACGAGGAACAGGTGTGATACGGAAGGGGTGTGGCCACGCAGATGAACACACACGGAGGAGTCTAGGAGGAGGGGGCTGTTCTGTGACATCCATTTGTAACAAATGAGTAGACACAAAATTTCATTAACATGTTAAAATAAATAGGCTTTAGTAATCTGATTTAAATGAAGGGTCAAAAAAGATCTGATTCACAATTTACATCCAGGTTCCATACTTCAGAATGAGCATAAATAATTTCTCTAGAAAGTCCTCTCTTAGTTTTACGTCCAAGTATCAATATTTAAGTACTGTCCTGATTAACTGTTGGAAATTCGGAGAAATCCAGTTAAAAATATCTGACACACACCTGATTAGCCTGTTAACAGAGGTTTTTTTTTTTTTTTTTTAGAATATAAACTGCATAGCCTCAACACAGGTGTTTAGAAACATGCATCTAATTGTGACACACTTGGACACATCATCAGTGATGTCACCTGGGGTCACGTGGTGTTTTGGGTCTTTCAAATGTCAGACGTCCTGTCCCAGACGACCCAGCTGGGAGCGATCCATTACCAGGTTGTGTCCAAGTAGCCCAAGGGTCGCTCCTTTTGATCCACAGCCGTCTAGAGACCTTTTCTGCTGCCTCTGTGCTGGCTCTGATGGCCTTCCCCCTTCCCCTTTTGTTTGCCTGTGATGCTCAGGAGACCGTAGGCCTTACACAGAGACCGAGCTGCAGATCCAGCCCACGTCTATGGGCACAAATTGCATTCTCCACCCCTTTTCTGCGGCACTCATCCACCAAGTCTGTGTGCTTGGCTCCCTTCCTATCATTAGCCTCTTTCATCCTCTCCTCCCATGACACAGTGAGCTTCCAGTATGACCACCTGGTTTGATGTTTCCAAAACCAGCACAATGTAAGGTCTCGGGGTGCTCCCTGTGATGTTCTCTGGAAATATGAGCTGCTTGCCCAGATCGACCCTCACACCTCCACTCATGCCAGAAGATCCCTACCGCTGCCTTCGTTAAAATTTGCTCCGGTGTTACTGAGACACAAGGGACATTATGATGAGTCAACCTGTCTCCAGCTCAAGAGGTCAGACGTATTTGGATAGATGGCATAGACCGACTGTAGTAGAAACTTCACGTGGAAAGGTGCTTGGACCAGGAGATCCTGTTCCCATCCAGGCTCCCTGCTGGCACATACCCACCATCTGGCTTACATGCAACACCTCAGCCCTGGCTAATTATCTCCAGATGCCACCTGTACTTGCTCCCCACTTGGTCATTACAGGTTGATGGAAAGCAGCCAGGCCTTGCACTTCCTGATGTCACTATTCCCACCAGAGCTCTCTGCTGCAGGTGTGACTCCGCCTGGTCCACGGCATCATGTGCCTTCTTCTTTCTCCCAGGTCTTACCTCGGTGCTGGTTTTGGAGATCTTTGAACCACACACATCCCTATACTGCAGCACCTTTCTTGAATGGGCTACCTCACTTAGGGTGAACAATGACAGCCTCTGCTCCATGGTCCTCTCATACAGATCAAAACTGCTCAGGCTGTTTTACTGATAGCCCTGGCTTGTCCTGGTTTTGTGGCCTTGATGGATGCAGCATCCTTGACAGATGTCTCTGTGACTGGTGGTATCTTAGTGCTTCCCAGATAAAAACAATGCACAGCAATGAGATTACCCTGAACTGCTTGTTCTTCTCCTTGGGAACCCAAATGGGATTGAATGGAAGGCTGCACATGGCCTGGCCTGCTCTCTTGCCAGTCTCCTATGCCTTTTAAAGGGACATGAGCTTCACCCTGAGGATCCCTGAGGTCTCAAAGAGCAAGTTTATCTTCCTTGCAAGCCTCCTTGAACTGCTGTTTCATCGCATGGAGCTCCTGCTATATATGGCTGACTTATTCTCTCAGCCCTGCAGTTCTTTACATCGGGGGTTGTTGCCGTTCTGCACAACTGTGCTAAATGTTTCACCTGAAAGGCTGTCCATGATGGCTGTCATAGACCAAAGTCTCCTGTCACCCCTTCAGGATTGATGCATTTTACATCAAAATCAAACTGCACCATTTAACCCTTCGATGTTCCACTACTCTGCTTGGGGCAAGAGCACCTGGAGGTTCCGGGCACTCAAATGTATTTATGTAGTGCTTTTTACAACAGCTGTTTTCACGAAGCATCTTTACAAATGCCCGAGTGAGCAAGCGAAGGGTGACAGTGTCAAGGCAAAACTCCATAGATCAGGAAGAAACCTTGAGAGGAAACGAGACTCAAAGGGGGACCCATCCTCCTCTGGCCAACTATGAACACTATAATAGCGACAACAATAGCATTGTGGGGCGAATCTGAGCCAGATTCCTCCTGCATCTCACCATGTTCCTCCAGGTTCCTACCTGTGCATTGCATCACTTGATCCCCCACCAAACATTTAATCTTGTCCTGGTGGAACTTTGTACCAGGTGGGTTTGTACAGACCTTACCACACTTAGATTCATTGCCCAGTGTCAGAGATTCCATTGTTGGTCAGCTGCTCATTCCGCCCTTCCCTTAGGCTCTCCTGGAGGTATCCTCTTCCGTAGCTGCATTTAGTTCGTCATTCAAGGATCTAAAGAAAAATGTACTTATTTAGCCACATTCTTTTGGTACTCAAAAATAGTTATATCATAAGACCTACTCGCAGAGAAATTAGAAAATGAATCTTCATAAAATTGATTAAACATTCATGGTATTGCTAACATACACCGAGTCTGCAGAGAGAAAAATAGACTAAAGCCTTAGCTGTTATGCTAATAATCCTATCTTGCTTATATGACATGAAGTACAAAAGTATACAATTCTTAATAAAAGTGACAACACGATATACGAGACATGGATTTGCTTACCTGGTTATGGCCATGATGTATACAGAATGAAGAATGAAAATTAGGTGAAGAGATTCAATTTAGTTGGTAATATTTGAAGTCTTGCTTTATTTATAAGAATTAGGATGCCCTTATGCAGACATGTGTTTTGAACAGTGTGCTCACTGCGCAGAATGATAAGAACATTACATATTGCATTCTGTTCACAATTATAGCCATGCACGCATCGATGCTTCTGTCCTTTACCATGGAATTCCAAACATGCAGCAGTGCAGAGTCTGCTCATGTCCTCTGTAGACCGACTCCTATCTAATCACAGAGATCAATAGGTTCCACACAATCAGACCAAAACCTGTATCCAGCTGTGTTGGTATCCATCTTACCAGAAGAACAATATGTCACATGTTGTATGGGCATAGTCCGTTTGTATTACTTCTGTATCAGTGCATGGTAACTAGACAGAAAGTTAAAATGCAGTTTCTCACATAGGATATAACGCAAAGAGGCAGAGAAAGACTGATATGTCTAAGAATGTATAATGCACTTATAATGGGTTTTATTTATGTAGAAATGCCATACACTGATGGACGAATAAAGAATGTCTAGACCTGTCAGACAGTGTAACTTACATTAACCAGAACAAAGAGTAACTATTGTTAGAGGTCTGCTGGGTTAACAGCTTCACGATTGATAAAGGTGGAGGAAATTCAGAAAAGCAGAGGATACTGTAATAGATGGAGAAGAAGGGAGAGTGAGAAGAATGCCTCGTCCACGGAGACACAGAGTTTCAGGCCAGGCTAGCTGAAAATGTCTTCAGTTATGGTTTGCACATGGGGGAGAGCCAGTGTTTTCCGTCTAACTGGTGTTGTATTAAGAGTAACCGCCGAGCTGTTAGAAATAAAAATATTTACAGTAATTGGAGACTCATCACTCAGGTAACACCACGTCTGATCACTAATCCTAATCCCCCTCCCCCTGTGTGTCTCTTGTCCCTCATTATCCCTTTTTGTCTGACTAATGTGTATGTAAGTTCTATCTCACCAGTCCTTCACATAGTCCTTCCTCTATCTAGTCCACCTAATATTGTGCAATTCTGTACATTTCCATTGCTGTTAATTGTCTGTCTCTGCTTTGCCTCTCTATGCACCATCTTTCCCTGGCAGTTTTGTCTGCCCAGCTTTTTCTATACCCATTGTATTTTTGAGAGTTGTATTTGGAATTTGTCTACTACTGTGTACCCTACTATATACACTTTCTGGCCAAAAAAAAGGTCACACACTCTAATATTTCATTAGTCCACCTTTAGGTTTGATTACGGCACGCATTCGCTGTGGCATTCTTTCCACAAGCTTCTGCAATGTCACAACATTTATTTGTGTCCAGAGTTACATTAATTTTTCCCCAATATCTTGTATTGATGATGGGAGATTTGGACCACTGCTCAAAGTCTTTTCCAGCACATCCCAAAGATTCTCAATGGGGTTCAGGTCTGGACTCTGTGGTGGCCAATCCATGTGGGAAAATGATGTCTCATGCTCCCTGAACCACTCTTTCACAATTTGAGCCCGCTGAATCCTGGCATTGTCATCTTGGAATATGCCTGTGCCATCAGAAAAGAAAAAATCCATTGATGGAATAACCTGGTCATTCAGTATATTCAGGTAATCAGCTGACCTCATGCTTTGGGCACATACCATTGCTGAACCTAGACATGACCAACTGCAGAAACCCCAGATCATAGCACACACAGACTTGTACGGTTGGCATGATGGTTGCATCACTTCAGCCGCCTCTCTTCTTACCCTGATGCGCCCATCACGCTGGAACAGGGTAAATCTGGACTCATCAGACCACATGACCTTCTTCCATTGCTCCAGAATCCAATCTTTAAGGCTACACAGCTGTTTAGCCCCAATCCCTTGAGTTCCCTTCACGTTGTGCATGTGGAAATGCTCTTACTTTCACTATTAAACATATCCCTGAGTTCTACTGTTGTTTTTCTTCGATTTGATTTCACCACACGTTTAAGTGATCGCCGATCACGATCATTCAAGATTTTTTCCGACCACATTCCTTCCTCAAAGATGATGTTTCCCCACTGTCCTTCCACTTTTTAATAATGCGTTGGACAGTTCTTAACACGATTTTAGTAGTTTCAGCAATCTCCTTAGATTTTTTTCTCTGCTTGATGCATGCCAATAATTTGACCCTTCTGAAACAAATGAACATCTTTTCTACTACCACAGGATGTGTCTTTCAACACTGCATCAGTTAGGGTTAAATAATTTATTGCCAGCTAGAACATAATCACCCATGCAGTAATTATCCAATGGGAGGCTCTTACATATTTGCTTAGTTAAATCCAGGTGGTGACCTTTTCTTTTGGCCAGGCAGTGTATATACTGTGAACCCTGTTAAATATTGCACTGGGTTCCACAAACTCCTGTCCAATCAGACAGTTATTGCAGAATAACAATGTGCCAACAATGTAGAAACCGGCAGACTTATAGGATTGGCTGTCACCCATCAAGGTATGCTACTTACCAGCCATGCACATCAACGTCAGCAGATTTTCTCCACCAATCGGGAGCTCACCATAGAACTTAATCAGACTAGAATAGCGGGTGTGCATATTACAATTTACATGGTTCCAAGCCCCGCATGTAATGATTGCTCGAGTGCCGCAGGGCGCAGAAAAGGACGCACAGACTCCCTCGACTTTGTGCAACATTTAATCATATTAAACATATAGGATAATGGCGGCACTCACACATAACATTAACAATGAACAGAAACAGACTTGACGCTAATGATAAAGAGTGTAACATTAACATAGACTATACAAACAATAACAATAGCTATGCAAATATGAATACTAACATACTACCCAGACGGTAACAAACAATGACCAACCCCAAGGCACGCAATAACGGATTTAAATAGACTAACAAATACTCAACGTTAAACCCTGGGCAGGTGTGTGCCATCCCGGGGGTGTGGCTACAAACAAGAGTGAACCCCCCCCGGCCACACGCCACGTACCACGTGACTTGTGGGGGGGATCGTCCTGTCACCACATCCTCTGACCAGCCCAGATCCAATCCAGTAATCACGAGCAGAGAAGTATGACGACTCCCTCAGCAGATATAAGGAGTTTCTGAAGCAGTGTACCATTCTCTCCAATGTGTTTCCTTCCTTTTTACACCAGGGGATCAGATAACATTTCTACGATCATCTCCCTACTTACTGGCAAGTGTTCCAGCGCTCATCAACCCCTTTCATTGTGGTCTTATTGAAGTCCTGCAGACAGAATTAGCCTGTTGACATCTGAACTTTAGTCTCTCTCAATAACCGCAGTTGGCTAGAAGGACGATCTTTTGAGGTCTTGTAGTCATGTGAGGCACTCACCTGTCACACCCAAACCTTTGTTTCTCGTGAGCACTGCTCCCTCTCCCCATTCTAGTAGGAGAGAATGGTGTGGGGGCTGTACTCTCGCAATGTCATGAACAACATGCGAAACTCTTCCCCTGTGCCATATATTCATGAAAGCTCTCCTGTAACAGGCACATCTGTGATGCCGGGAACAGGGAGCTCTTAGCTTTGAAAAATGCCTTTGAAGAACGGCGTCACTGGTTAGAGGTGTCATTGGTTTAACCACCAAACTACCCTGTCGGATTCAGAAAGAATCCCCCGCGTGCAGAGCGGCGTGAATACTGTGGTAGATTCAGGATGAGATATGGCAGGGACTCTACCTGAGTGTCCTTCTGGCTCCTCCTGCATAACTGGGCAAGGTAGTAAGTCTACATGGCCAGACAAGGATCGGCCCCCTCGTTGAGTCTTGATTCCTCTCAAGGTTTCTTCCTCGTGCTCTAGGGAGTTTTTCCTTGCCACTTTCACCGTTGGCTTGCTCACTAGGGGCTTGTACTTGAACATTTGTTACTTGAACATTTGTCAACTGCTTTGTGACAACATCTGTTGTAAAAAGCACTATATAAATAAATTTTGATTTGATTTGATTTGATTTGATTACACCACAGTGAGCGCCAGAAAAAAAAAAAAAAAAAAACATAGATTCAGCGAAATACTCAACTGGTAAGGAACCAATATTGGTGGATTTCTTATTCAAGGCATAGAACCTTGTTGTGTGTGCAACCTCTAGGACCTCCAGACAACTCTCCACCGGTGTCCTCGAGACCTCTTCCCAACTGATTATGATTTTGCCTGTTCAGTGGTAAGATGACAGTTCTGGCGGTTATGGGCAGTCCTCTAAGGCCTGCTGCTGCATTCTGCTTTGCAAACTCCCTACTGTCTTTGTAACTGCCAAATGCCTGTTTAATAAGGTCTTTCACCACTATGGGCTACTCAAAGACATCGTGTCTGACAAGAGAGTCCGGTTTCCAAAACCTTATATTAACCGTAGCTTTACATTGCGTCACCATCCCCAGAGCAATGGCTAAGCAACTGAATCAGGACATGAGGTTCCTTTGCTTGTGTTCACTGCCTAGCCCGGGTGGAATATGCACAGAACCGGGTCGCATCCCTTTCAGCAAGTGCTGAGCTACCAGCCCCCTCTCTTGCTAGACTGTCTATGACTGCAATTATTAACGCACAATCCTATGTTCTACTTCAAGTAAATAAATTCCTCCTCTTTTACGATTTAACTATCTGAGCTAGTTATAGAATGGTATTGGTTGCAGCAGGACTCTGGTCAGTGAACATAAAGTAATTGGATGGAATTCACTGAATGTACACATAATAGCTCAAGATCATTATATCCGACTGCACAAACCGCCACTAGGTTAGGATGCTCTCTCCATGACAGTCCACACCCACCAGATATGCATTTAGGCATAGCTAATAACTTCCAGGCATAACGAAACAAACTGAAATATTTTCTGAATATGCTGAATTCTCAAAACATCCATAAATAATCAAGCAAATGATCACATACTTTTCTGTTGCTGTCTCTATTCTGGGGAGGCTGCAAACTCCACACACTGTATTCTTAATTTGTGAGTGCAGTGTGGTTCACTGTAAAAATGTATATGATAAGTGTTGTAAACATTTCATTTTGAAGAAAATGTACATGCTTTTTAAATCACTATTTCATTTTTCTCACAATATATAAGAATTTTAAAAAGTTGAACAGGCATTTTAGAAGAAAGATACTCCTTCCTGATATTTGTGTAAATTAAAAAAAACTAACTGATAAGTAATTGCACCAAAAATCTACAGATTGCACCTAGGTCTGCAGTTGTTCTTTGAGCTGGGTTATTGTTTATAAATTCTGTCACAGCATAAAGCATGTTTGTATGCTGTCATACCATTTTTATCGATTGTTTACACATTGTTATTGCACACACACACGATTCTGAATAATTGAAGCTCTGGTGACCTTTGCCTTTGTAGCTGGTGCAAAACTCTAAAAACATATATTTTTGGTAAAGGCCAACCCGTTAAGGAAAACACCTCACACATTGTTCCATCCCTAAGTACAAACTTGCCTTTTTTGGACAAGATCAAGACAGAAAATGCATACACAGAAGTAACAGAAGTCAGAACAGAAAGACAGGGAGGCTAGCACAAAAGAGCTTGTCCTAACACTTCTGTGTCCATGCTATGGAATGAGAGACAAAAGGGCAAATTGTCATTTTCCATATAAAATGTAATGCAAAGAGCCAGAGCCAGAATGCTGTGACTAAAAAGGTACAAAGCATTTCTGCATGGTTTCTCTCTCTCTCTCTCTCTGTGTGTGTGTGTGTGTGTGTGTGTGTGTGTGTGTGTGTGTGTGTGTGTGTGCGAGTGTGTGTGCGTGTGCGTGTGTGTGTGTGTGTGTGTGTGTGGAAATGCCACACAGAGACAAATGTGTCATTTCTGCATAAAGAATGAACTGGCTATAACTGCAGGCCATTATTCATGCCATGAACCCCGAAGTGCTAGTAGGCTTACACACAAACACACACAATGCACAGACACACACACACACACACACACACACACACACACACACACACACACAAGTAGCTAACACCAGCAGTAACTAAGAGGTCTAAGCTACTAACTGCTGTGCATTAGGAAATTCTGGAGGAAATGGCAGAGCAAAGGGAGAGAGGTGATGAAGCGGATGAGGAAGAGGGCGAGGAAGAGGGCGAGGAAGAGGGTGATGAAGCGGGTGATGAAGCGGATGAGGAAGAGGGCGAGGAAGAGGGCGAGGAAGAGGGCGAAGAAGAGGGTGATGAAGCGGGTGAGGAAGAGGGCGAGGAAGAGGGCGAGGAAGAGGGCGAGGAAGAGGGCGAGGAAGAGGGCGAGGAAGAGGGTGATGAAGCGGGCGAGGAAGAGGGCGAGGAAGAGGGTGAGGAAGAGGGTGATGAAGCGGGTGAGGAAGAGGGCGAGGAAGAGGGCGAGGAAGAGGGCGAGGAAGAGGGTGATGAAGCGGGTGAGGAAGAGGGCGAGGAAGAGGGCGAGGAAGAGGGCGAAGAAGAGGGTGATGAAGCGGGTGAGGAAGAGGGCGAGGAAGAGGGCGAGGAAGAGGGCGAGGAAGAGGGTGATGAAGCGGGTGAGGAAGAGGGCGAGGAAGAGGGCGAGGAAGAGGGCGAGGAAGAGGGTGATGAAGCGGGTGAGGAAGAGGGCGAGGAAGAGGGCGAGGAAGAGGGCGAAGAAGAGGGCGATGAAGCGGGTGAGGAAGAGGGCGAGGAAGAGGGCGAGGAAGAGGGCGAGGAAGAGGGTGATGAAGCGGGTGAGGAAGAGGGCGAGGAAGAGGGCGAGGAAGAGGGCGAGGAAGAGGGTGATGAAGCGGGTGAGGAAGAGGGCGAGGAAGAGGGCGAGGAAGAGGGTGATGAAGCGGGTGAGGAAGAGGGCGAGGAAGAGGGCGAGGAAGAGGGCGAGGAAGAGGGCGAGGAAGAGGGCGAGGAAGAGAGCGAGGAAGAGGGCGAGGAAGAGGGCGAGGAAGAGGGCGAGGAAGAGAGCGAGGAAGAGGGCGAGGAAGAGAGCGAGGAAGAGGGCGAGGAAGAGGGCGAGGAAGAGGGCGAGGAAGAGGGCGAGGATGGCCTAGTGAACAGGTTCAAATGAACAT
>NC_137507.1:17377500-17385000 GCF_041902795.1 Electrophorus electricus
TCTGCCAGCAAGACCATTACAGATCTTATTATTAGTGTGTTTATTTTGAACCGCCTGTTCATGTAACCCTTGATAAAATGATATTAAAAGAGAAAAAAAGGTGCATGCAACTATATATGGTCCACAATCAAGCAGACAAACCTTGATATCACTAGATAAAGTCTCTAAACTCTGTATATAGTGTTTTTCTTCCAGAAACTGAAATACTAATGAAACAGAGATGGTGTCTGTGTTATCCCTATGCATGGGGTGCTTATAAATGTACCTCTGTGGTTTTCAATTTGTCCTCTCTAATATTAATATTCCTGAATTGTTTCTTGTTTACAGCTCAGGGTTGCAATACACGCACTAGTTACCGATAAGACAGTTAAAGTGAGGAGGAGCTTGAAAACAGTTTTTTTCAGTTATGTTTTTTATCATGTGTTATTATTTTTCTCTCCGCGCAATCAGAAAAACAATTTCTCGAGCTTATGAAAATAATATGGATAGGATTCGGTAATGGATGTCCCAGTAATGAGTGCAGGTGTGTGTTTGTGTGTGTGTGTGTGTGTGTGTGTGTGTGTGTGTGTGTGTGTGTGGTCATAACATAAAGGAGAAATGTCTCAGACAGGCTGTGTGCATATATATTTCCATTAAATTATGACAAAATATGGAAATCCTGATATTGTAATGGAGTTTACATACCCCTACTTAATATGCACACTGTATTTTATACAGCCCTTGATTTAATAAATATTGCCTATTCTGGCAAATTAAGTGCATCTCCCTCTCTCTCTCGCTCTCTCTCTCTCTCTCTGTCTATATGTGTGTGTAAATGTTTTCTTTTAATACTCTTAGTGTGAGTTGATAGTCTTTTAATGTAGCTCTGTCAAAATAGTCAAACCCTGATTGCACTTATGAGGAGTCTCATAAGGGAACCACTTCTGGCAGGCAAGATAAACGGAGCGCCGAGTGAAGCGCTTGTCTGCGTGACTACCCTTAGCTGTTACTCACACTAGAGGTAAACAAACACAAGCTCTTCTCATGAAAAGTATCTCACGTATAAATGTATCAACATTTATTTAGAATTTTTTTTTTACTATTATTTAATTATTTAGATAAAGACTGTAGGCATGGCTAGTACCTCAAACTGACTCCCTGCACCACAAGGAAGACACCAAAAAACACACGCACGCACACACACACACACACACATACGCTGTGACTGTTACATGGGACAGACGAACTCCCCTAGAAATGAATTATACATCAATCATCATTGTTAGGTCCTTTAGAAATGTCCACCGCCATCACTGACACTCACGGGCAGCACACAAACTGTCTCCATCACGAAGAAAGCAAAACAAAATCATCACAGTGTCTCCTAGTCTGGCCCTCCATGGCACGATTTAGCACTCTGATGCTTAATCCTGGCCCTCCGATCTAAAGACAGTCCAGGATTACGTAATCATAGGGCAACTCGTCTGCCTGGCTGCGCTGTAATCATACTGGACTTCCAGGCAGAGGCAGTGTGGAAAATGTGCTGGAGAGTGTGTTGGCCTTCAAGGAACAAGGATGGACTAGCTCTGGGTTATCACACAGCCCTGTGGGAGTGAGTGTTGTTGCCCTGTTCCCAACACACACCGAGGGCACAGCTCATCAGCCCCGTGCAGGGTTAAAACAGGTGTGGAGTGTGTTCAGTCCAGGTGTGTACCAGGAACGGGGCTGTTTTTTTCACGGGAGCAACCTGATTTCACCCACCGATTCTGCTCCAGGCTGCGCCGATGAAGAAGAGGACAAGGTGGCAGGTTGAAGGAAGATTTTCCAAATTTCAGGAAAAAAGAGACCCAAACACAGAGAGAGGGAACAAGAAGCAATGGCTAACGGCCCTTGGAGCAATTAGAATTAGTATTATTAGGGTCCTAACTTTTGGTCAGAGTATTCGGAGAACTGTGATACAAGTCTGCTCACTTCTCACAAGCACCTATAAACGTAGACATGGGCAATTACACTCCAGTGTCCTTCTATATTCTAGAAAAATACACCATTTTATGTGTGCAAATCAATAAATGTTTTTATGTTGTGGATATGTATTGTGGTATGCATTTTTGGTGAAAAACAAAAAAAAACAAAACAGAAATATCTTGGAGGCCCAATTAGGAACTATTGTCAGCAAAATGGTTGTCTAAGGGCTAAGTTTATTCACAAAAAGTGTTTCTTCACAAAATATTTATTAAACATCCATATTGGTCATTTTAGTGGGATCATATTTCAACATAGAAAGTCCATGCTGTTGTAATACTACAAACTGACCTGATATCGGAGCTTTAATCTCAGTAGGAGACCTCGATACACAGATATGAATAACTCACATTATCTGAGTGATTTCACATGTTCTGAACCATGGAGGAACTCTTAATGAACTAATACACATTATGCTGCTCAGTGACTAACAGCCAGCTCAAACTCATTCGCAGGCATGTGTGTGTGTGTGTGTGTGTGTGTGTGTGTGTGTGTGAGAGAGAGAGAGAGAGAGAGACAGACAGAGAAATAATTTGAGGGCTTTTGTCTAATTGGAAAATGGCATTTGCTTAGAAACAGTACTGGAAGAGAAGGACAGGGAATGGTGGATGTTTCTGAGGCACAGCTCTTCTGCCTCTTGATGGAGTAAAACATAATTTTGCACGGCTGCATCTGTGGTGCCCACGTCGCCTGATCCATTTACACTGGGGGTCCATGGGATTTGTAGGAATGGGTGCTAAGTTTCTCTCACCAACTTACATGCAAGCACAATTTGGGAATTTGGGAAAGCATTGCATCTGTGACGACTGCCAGAGATGTGGAGGGCTGCTTGTGTTTGGCTCCTTCTGAATGTGCATGTTGTCATGTGAGTCATTGTACTTATACAAATCCAAAAATCGAAAAATCCAACCATCGCAATCCCCACCATATAACTCCAGAACTCCGATGCAGATTATCCCCCTGACAGCAGTAGCACAACACAGGACAAAAGACTGAAATATGCTCAAGGTCTGGTCCGAAGACCCAGGATGGACGTATTATTACTTCCATGACAGCCCGGGCTGGTGTGAATGGTGGTTCATGGCAATTGTGATGAAATCCCTCCTCATGAGAGTTGTGTGTACATTTGGAGGACTGATGTGTGAATGTGTGTGTGTGTGTGTGTGTGTGTGTGTGTGTGTGTGTGTGTGTGTGTGTGTGTGTGTGTGCATGTGCGTGTGTGTGCATGTGTCTGTCTGCTGGGTGAGAAAGTGTTGTTATGTGTAGGAGGTGAACATTCTGGATTCTCTTTTCTTACCCGTTCTCTCTCTCTCTCTCTCTCTCTCTCTCTCTCTTCTTCTCCTCCTCTCAGAGATGCGGTGTGAATCTCTCCTCCTCCATCTCCCTCACACCTCCTACCCACAAACACTTTTCTTTTTTGCCTGTTTTTTCCTCTCTTTCACACCACCTCTTTTTCTATACCACTCCTCCCCGTCATCCTCCCATCCCACAGCCCATTCCTCCATTCAGCTCTTTCTCGCTCCTTACACACTCTTGCACACTCTGTATCCAGACAAGGACATTCCTATATTTATCAGATAAGGCGTGAGCCTGTGTCTGGGAGTGTGTGTGTGTGTGTGTGTGTGTGTGTGTGTGTGTGTGTGTGTGTGCGCGCCATCTTGTTTTAGCGTGAGTAGTCATGGCAGGGTACTCCTTTCTCACCTGCACATACGATTTCACTCAAAGCCCAGGAGAGTGGAGTGGGGTATGAAGCTAGCCACTGCTAGCCAGACTCCATAAGTCTTTCCTGTTTGTCCAGGTTCATGCATTCTCGGTGCTGTGCTCGTGAGCGCAAGCAGAACTTGGTAGTGACTTGTTGAGAAGGACGGCATAGAGTGGAGTGTAGCTGAAGTGCTCGTGCGTCGGTGTGATGATTTGGCACCCATTGGAACTCAGAGACCTCATGCTGGTCTGAAATCAGCCAGTTAAACCTCAAGTGATGAGGCTCTTGACCACAGTCTTAATACACAGCATGCAGATTGGGCCTTCTTTTGTGTGTGTGTGCTGCTGCTTTCAGTGTGATGTTGCTTTATAGCTCCTAATTAGCTTGTGTGTTTGTGTGTGTGTGTGTGTGTGTGTGTGTGTGTGGGTGTGTGTTAACTCTCAAATTATACTCTGCCTTTAGACCCACATAAATTCACATTACAGTTATGTGTACATGCAATCACCATGCATCTAGGCATTTTAATGTACCCCAATTTACACAACATGCCTTCTCTTGTGTGTGCATGCATGTGTGTGTGTGTGTATGTGTGTGTGTGTGTGTGTGTGTGTGTGTGTGCGCGTGTGTTTGTGTGTGTGTGTGTGTGTGTGTGTGTGTGTGTGTGTGTGTGTATGTGTTCCACTCCTGCACTAAGCCTCTTACGCCTGTGCTGTTTTGCTGCTGTGTGTTTTGGAGTGTGTGTCATTTGCTTTTCTGGAGCAGGATTAAAAAAGAAAAGCCTTATGCCAAACACACACACACACTCACACACACTCACACACACACACACACACACACACACACACACACACACACACACACACACACACACACACACACACACGCACACAGTATTTCTGTTAATTCATTCCTAGATTTTGTTTTTTTTATCTACTCTTGTAAAATCCAAATTACAAAACAATTTGCAAAAGTGCAAAGTGCGAAGAACACTTTGTGTATGTGGGATCATACCTAAAAGAAATGCAAATGATTGATGCCATGTTACCCTGCATTAATGTACATCAGGATAGCAGATTTACCACCGAAAAAAGCCAGAATTAAGCAGCGTATGAAGCCTAACAAAACTGTTCATACGAAAGTGCCATGAGACATGAGAGGATCTATAACATCTACGACATGGCAAAGTGGGACATAAATCCCTCACAATTACTTCACTGTTACAGCTATAACACCTACATTACTTCACTGTTACAGCTATAACATCTACATTACTTCACTGTTACAGCTATAACACCTACATTACTTCATTGTTACAGCTATAACACCTACATTACTTCACTGTTACAGCTATAACATCTACATTACTTCACTGTTACAGCTATAACACCTACATTACTTCACTGATACAGCTATAACATCTACATTACTTCATTGTTACAGCTATAACATCTACATTACTTCACTGTTACAGCTATAACATCTACATTACTTCACTGTTACAGCTATAACACCTACATTACTTCACTGATACAGCTGTAACATCTACATTACTTCACTGATACAGCTATAACATCTACATTACTTCATTGTTACAGCTATAACATCTACATTACTTCACTGTTACAGCTATAACATCTACATTAATTCACTGTTACAGCTATAACACCTACATTACTTCACTGTTACAGCTATAACATCTACATTACTTCACTGTTACAGCTATAACACCTACATTACGTCACTGATACAGATATAACACCTACATTACTTCACTGATACAGCTGTAACATCTACATTACTTCACTGATACAGCTATAACATCTACATTACTTCATTGTTACAGCTATAACATCTACATTACTTCACTGATACAGCTATAACATCTACATTACTTCATTGTTACAGCTATAACATCTACATTACTTCACTGTTACAGCTATAACACCTACATTACTTCACTGTTACAGCTATAACATCTACATTACTTCACTGTTACAGCTATAACACCTACATTACTTCACTGATACAGCTGTAACATCTACATTACTTCACTGTTACAGCTATAACATCTACATTACTTCACTGATACAGCTGTAACATCTACATTACTTCATTGTTACAGCTATAACATCTACATTACTTCACTGTTACAGCTATAACACCTACATTACTTCACTGTTACAGCTATAACATCTACATTACTTCACTGATACAGCTATAACACCTACATTACTTCACTGATACAGCTATAACACCTACATTACGTCACTGATACAGATATAACACCTACATTACTTCACTGATACAGCTGTAACACCTACATTACTTCACTGATACAGCTGTACTTCCACGATCCATCTGCATCACTTGCTATTAAATAGTTATATGATATGTAACTTTATATGTTAATACCCTATGTAATATTGTATACACCACCTACATTACCTTAATCAGCTACATAATATCACCTACATCACATCAGCTACATCACCTATATCAGCTACACCATCAACTACATTACCTACATCATCCCCATCCCCTCCATCACACAACCTACATCACCTACATCACATCTCCTACATCACCTACATTATATTTCCTACATCGACTGCTTCATCAGTTCAGTTCATGGAATGTTAGTTACTATATTGTTGTTTCTTCAGTTTTTAGACTTTGCACTGACATATATGCAGCAGAATTAGTATAACTTGTTTTTCTTTTCAACCTCATAGATATTTGCACTTAATTTGTTTCCCATGTGTAACAAGCTGCTATATAAACAGCACAGAAGAGAGAAGACCAGAGATCCTAAAGCTCTTAGAAGAGAGAAGACCTGAGTTCCTAAAGCTATGAATAAATAAATAAGCCATGAATAAATAAATAAACAAAATAACAATAAATAATGAATAAATGAACAAAATTTGTAGAACATTTTGTTTTGGTTCCAGAAAACCTAAACAACACCAGCCCTGCAGAACAGACCTACAGACACAACAACAGCCCTACAGAATAGACCTACAAAACAGAACTACAGACACAACATCACCTATCAATTACATTAAGGGAGAGGATGAAATGCAAACAAGCTTGTATTTGTGTCTGTGCGTTTGTGTGTTAATATTTATATAGCTGTTAAGGTATATTTTCATTAAGATGCTTTTAGCTGACAATTTTATTCCCCCCCCCCCCCCCCAAAAAAAAAACAAAAAAAAAAAAACAAAACTAAAGGGGAACTTGAACCAGCAACCTTCTGATTACCTGTTAAGTACCTAAACCACTGAGATACCAGTACACATTATATATACACATTGTACATAATGCAATATAATGCATAACATCATAGTGTGTGTGTAGTGTAGGTTCAGCACACGAGGACTCAATTTTTAGCTCATCTACATAAATCTACTCTCTCACTCTCTCTCACTCTCTCAATCTCTCTCACTCCCACTCACTCTCTCACTCCTCTCTCTCTCTCTCTCTCTCACTCCCATTCACTCTCTCACTCCTCTGTCTCTCTCTCTCACTCTCTCCCACTCACTCTCTCACTCCCACTCACTCTCTCACTCCTCTGTCTCTCTCTCTCACTCTCTCTCACTCTCTCACTCCCACTCACTCTCTCACTCTCTCACTCCTCTGTCTCTCTTGTCTTTGTCTCATTTCATCCAACCTTGTACCTCTGCTGGCCTGCATGTCTTCCCCTTGCACTCCACCCTAAACTCCTCCATCATATCTACCCCTTTCTCCACCCTAAACTCCTCCATCATATCTACCCCTTTCTCCACCCTAAACTCCTCCAT
>NC_137507.1:17392500-17395000 GCF_041902795.1 Electrophorus electricus
AGTATCACTGTTAAGTGCTTTTCCTCACAAGCAGTAATCAAATGTCCCTGCAACATCAAAATGTTCATGTCCTGTCCACATGCCCTGTCAATATGGGGACATTAAATCCCCATAAAGAGCTAAGCGCGTACCTCCTCTACAAACTCACATACACACACACACACAGACACACACACACACATTGCGTGAGGTGGATCCGGTCGTATTGAGGCACGTTATCTGAAAAGACCTGAAAAGAAAAAGGAGAGGAAGAAAAATCGATGAAGGGCTTAGCTCACGCCCAGAACACACACTTATCTCCCGGAGCCGCCGGCAGCCGCCGACACCTTTACTAATATTGAGAATCTCTGACAAAACGCTTGATTGTTTACGAGCCCTGGCTTTTAGCAACACATGCTTAGTGTCAACAAAACTGGACAGACACACACACATTTCACAGAGGAAGTGCGTCCCATGTGACAGACATAGTACTCTCCGTTGCTTATGGTTTGATGTGTGGCACAACTGACAGGAAGTTGTAATTAATTGCCCACGCAGCCGGTTCTCAGCCCTGATTGGCCGCTCTCCCGCACTGATGTGAAAGCCGGGACCCACAAGTTCACTTGCCTGTCACTGGTATTTCCTGTCCTCCATGCCCTGTCACCTACTCACTATCTCACCTGAGATGCAACTAATTATAGTCACGCACACACACACACACACACACACACACACACACATCACCGCCCACAGTTGGAGAGGTGTAGGACACCTGTCAAGCCCTCTCACTTGTTTTAGTGCTTGCTCTTTTTTAAAGTCACTTTCCCCCTCCGTGTGTTTCTTGTTGAAGAGTGAAGATGATGCAGGTGTCCTCACCTGTCACCCAAAACGTCCCCCCCCCCACCATCTCCACCATCTGCCCATCTCTATCTTTCCACTCGCTGTCTCTCATTCACTCCTTCTTTGCTAGTCATTCTTTCACTCTTCTCTTTCTCTCTCTCTGTCTCTCTCTCTCTCTGTCTCTCTCTCTCTCTCTCTGTCTCTCTCTCTCTCTGTCTCTCTCTCTCTCTCTCTGTCTCTCTCTCTCTCTGTCTCTCTCTCTCTCTCTCTCTCTCTGTCTCTCTCTCTCTGTCTCTCTCTCTCTCTCTGTCTCTCTCTCTGTCTCTCTCTCTCTCTGTCTCTCTCTCTCTCTCTCTCTCTCTCTCTCTCTCTCTCTCTCTCTCTCTCTCTCTCTCCCCCTGCCCTCAGAAAATCCATTTGAAGAAGCAGATTAGAATCTTAGTTCTGGACATGAATTACAGTTCAAAAACTTTTTGTTTAAAAAACTTTAATGCCATTTTCCTCCAAATACTAGTTTCAACAACTAATATGCCAAATGCCTTCTGTGCTGGCTTAGACAAAATGGCACAGGGGGCCTTGACAGGAAATACGTTCACATATTCTCCCTTTATATGAGGATCTGTGTGTCTCTCTCTCAGCCTAAGCCCTGTAATCCTATAGCAATCGATCACCATCTCTCTGCTTTGCCACCTTGGTCCTACGAGGTAGAGGGGATCTGGGAGGACTCCTCTCCTCCAGTGCAACCTTAAGCAGCCAAAGCATTAACGCTCATAATTTATGACATTTGCGAAATCAGAACGTCAGCCGCTAATACCATCAAAGAGTGGCATCGCTTCTCCAGGGCAGACAGTGTGTTGAGCTCGCGTCTTATTTCACTTATTTGCCTGTGCCGTAATGCAGCAGCCAAAGCCCTGGGGAAGGACCTGGAGGCTAGTGATGATGGCCCTCATGGCCTCCAGTGCTCCGATGCGCCAGTGCAGTGCTTCGGTGCTCTGATGCTCCAGTGCAGTGCTTCGGTGCTCTGATGCGCCAGTCCAGTGTTTCAGTGGTCTGATGCTCCAGTGCAGTGCTTCAGTGGTCTGATGCGCCAGTGCAGTGGACCAGTGCTCTGATGTGCCAGTGCAGTGCACCAGTGCTCTAATTCTCCAGTGCAGTACTCCAGTGCAGTGCTCCAGTGCTGCGACACTCCAGTGCAGTGGTATAGATGCTCTAATGGTGTTCCTTTTCTCCGATGGTCCAGTGCTCCAGTGCTCTGGTGCGCTAATGCTCCATTGTTCCAGTCTACTAAAGGGTTAATGTGGGTTTTTCCTCCTCTTTTCTTCTCTCTCTGTTTTGCATGTAACAGCCACTAAAGGTCACTGCTGGTGCTCGTCCACGTTCTGAATTCAGCTCTCACCCAGCAGAATCCTGGGAAATGCAGCGTTTGCAGTAAATAATTTTTTTTCAGATCACAGACAGCTGTGGCCAAGGTGTTCAAACCTCCGAAGTAAACAGGATCAGATGCAGCTCCCTCACCAGGGTGACCCAAGCTCACAAAGGATTCTTTGGACTTAGTGCAGGCAACAGCGATTTGGCTGGATTTCATAAGAATATCAAAAAGAAATCTGAGTGCTAAACTCACATCCGGTCCCGAGCCTAAGCCCATGCTAAGCCTTCAGCTTGTTTGTGAATAGGTTCATAT
>NC_137507.1:17405000-17415000 GCF_041902795.1 Electrophorus electricus
TTGATAATGTTTATAGCAGCATTTAGGCCTTGCTAATGGTTTTAGCAGAGCTTAGACATTCATAATTGTTATTCACAGTACTTAGTCACGTTCCTGCTTTTCCAGTTGCATGTCACTCACATTTTCTTGTATTTTACTTTTTTTTTGGTCTGACCCACATATCTGGATTCTGGCTTTGCCTATGTTAGCCTCGAAGTTCTCCATCGCTTTGTGAGGGTTAACGCAAGCGCATATACCGGCACAGCTGGGTTGAGAGTGGTCTACTGAGTAAAATCCAGCTAATAGCATTTCTGAGGTGAAAAAACAACCACTGATGAAGAGCTGCGCGAGGCTTAACACAAATTCTGCATGGCAACAGATGGGCTATGGTTTCTAACTCCACACTTGCAAAATGATTCGAATAAACAAATGCATTTAATAAATGTTTCCCTCACTGTCCCATTGTACTTTGCAAATGCTTGTTAATGTTTTCAGCTGTGCTTGGTCCTTGCTAATGGCTATTATTGATGGTTGTGTTCTAGCCTGTCTGTTTATAGTGTCTGGATTTGCCTTCCTGCACCAGGATGTCAGGGTTAACATAAGCACACGGACACTTTAAGTCAAGAGTGGTCTGCAGCCCGTGCATATCATGTTTGACCTATTGTACTTTGCCAGTTCTTGTTCATTTTTAGCTCTTGCTAACAGCAGGCCTAAGATTTTGCTTATATTTAATAGCAATACGTAAACATATTCCTGGATTCCTTGCCACAGCACTGACATTTTCTTGTATGTTCCCACATTTGTAGCATTGTCTGCCTGTTCCTAGATTAGGATTATTGATTTGTCTACATTAACCTAGACTTGTTGCATATTTGACCAATGTGGCTGTCCTACAATTTTTGTAGTAACCTAAATAAAAAGATGCCTCGCTTACAGCTGCGTCCAGATTTATCCTGTGAGTTATAGCTACCGCAGACCTCCGGATGTTCCTCGGCACATGGACAACCAGCTAAAACCCTGAGCTGCGATTCTAAACAGCATCGGAGCAGCAGCGGTCATCCAGCTGACAGACCAAACGAAAGCTCAAACTATATCAAAAAAGACAGCAAGCATGGAATTCCAGACAAAAGGCTGAGAAATGCACAAAGTCACAGCACACCTTCACAAGCAAGTCAGCGAAAGGACCAAATATATGTACTCAGACAATCAGTGAGGTTAAAACACGGTGCAGGTGTAAGTGGTGAGCGGCAACACTGAAAGAGGAAGGCATAAGGGTGCAAAAGTTGGCCTGGAAGAACCAGAGCCGAACCTCCCAATCCTGAGCCTGTTTGATGACACTGGTACGCTGATTCACTGGACAAGCAGCTACAAGCTAATAAACAGCTGCATGGGTACGCAGTTCATCCATGGACAAAATGGCTACAAAGGCTCTTAAGTTTGGGGACCTACATACAGTTGCAGCTTCAAACTCCTTCCTGTTCAGTCACACCTCACAGTCAGTCATGTGATTGTCGTGGTTTTTGTGAACCGAGTTAGGCTAACCTCACACAACAGCATAGCTGGGCCAATTCTGGAGCTGATTCAACCTTTCCAAGAATTCTTCTGACTTCAAGATTAAAATATTGTCTTCCTAGACTATCTTGTGATACATGGGTGTGTATGATCCAATCTTGACCTCTCCAATATCGTTGGCATCATATGAAAAAAAATTGAATGGAAATTGTCAGAGTTTTCTAAACATATTCTAAACATATGTTTTTCTGGCATTGCTTTATTAACAGTTTGTCACTGCATTTGTCTTTTTCACTGCAAAAGAACTGCTGACAGAGAGCCCCTCCCTTTCACCCACCACGTTTGCTTTGATTTAATGTTTGCTTGCAAGAAATTATGCAAAATTCTGAGAGTCAGAACCATTGGTCAGAACTCTTGCTCGTGAGAATAATTTCAGTGTTTGGCGCTTCATTCAGGGCATTTCATTCAGGGCAAATCTTTAAGTGTGGGGACATAAATGACTGAGGAACAACTGAGGGAAAAAAAATCTGGGAAATACCAGCCTGTGTGGAGTCCTCAGTTTTAAGATTTTTTAGAATGTTAAAAGTCTTATAGTGTGGGACAAGTCCTGTAGTGTGGGACAGGTTTGTAGTGTGGGACAGGTTTGTAGTGTGGGACAAGTCCTGTAGTGTGGGACAGGTCCTGTAGTGTGGGACAGGTCTGTAGTGTGGGACAGGTTTGTAGTGTGGGACAAGTCCTGTAGTGTGGGACAGGTCCTGTAGTGTGGGACAGGTCTGTAGTGTGGGACAGGTTTGTAGTGTGGGACAAGTCCTGTAGTGTGGGACAGGTCCTGTAGTGTGGGAGAGGTCTGTAGTGTGGGACAGGCCTGTAGTGTGGGACAGGTCTGTAGTGTGGGACAGGCCTGTAGTGTGGGAGAGGTCCTGTAGTGTGGGACAGGTCTGTAGTGTGGGACAGGCCTGTAGTGTGGGACAGGTTTGTAGTGTGTGACAAGTCCTGTAGTGTGGGAGAGGTCCTGTAGTGTGGGAGAGGTCCTGTAGTGTGGGACAGGCCTGTAGTGTGGGACAGGTCTGTAGTGTGGCACAGGCCTGTAGTGTGGGACAGGCTTGTAGTGTGGGACAGGTCTGTAGTGTGGGACAGGTCCTGTAGTGTGGGACAGGCCTGTAGTGTGGGAGAGGTCATGTAGTGTGGGACAGGTCTGTAGTGTGGGACAGGTCTGTAGTGTGGGAGAGGTCCTGTAGTGTGGGACAGGTCTGTAGTGTGGGAGAGGTCCTGTAGTGTGGGACAGGTCTGTAGTGTGGGAGAGGTCCTGTAGTGTGGGACAGGTTTGTAGTGTGTGACAAGTCCTGTAGTGTGGGACAGGCCTGTAGTGTGGGACAGGTCTGTAGTGTGGGAGAGGTCCTGTAGTGTGGGACAAGTCCTGTAGTGTGGGACAGGTCTGTAGTGTGGGACAGGCCTGTAGTGTGTGACAGGCCTGTAGTGTGGGACAGGTTTGTAGTGTGGGAGAGGTCCTGTAGTGTGGGACAGGCCTGTAGTGTGGGACAGGTTTGTAGTGTGGGAGAGGTCTGTAGTGTGGGACAGGCCTGTAGTGTGGGACAGGTCTGTAGTGTGGGAGAGGTCCTGTAGTGTGGGACAGGTCTGTAGTGTGGGAGAGGTCCTGTAGTGTGGGACAGGTCTGTAGTGTGGGACAGGCCTGTAGTGTGGGACAGGTCCTGTAGTGTGGGACAGGTTTGTAGTGTGTGACAAGTCCTGTAGTGTGGGACAGGTCTGTAGTGTGGGAGAGGTCCTGTAGTGTGGGACAAGTCCTATAGTGTGGGACAGGTTTGTAGTTTGGGAGAGGTCTGTAGTGTGGGATAGGTTTGTAGTGTGGGACAGGTCTGTAGTGTGGCAGAGGTTTGTAGTGTGGGACAGGTCTGTAGTGTGGGAGAGGTTTGTAGTCTGGGACAGGCCTGTAGTGTGGGACAGGCCTGTAGTGTGGGAGAGGTTTATAGTGTGGGACAGGTCTGTAGTGTGGGAGAGGTTTGTAGTGTGGGACAGGTCTGTTGTGTGGGAGAGGTTTGTAGTATGAGACAGGTCTGTAGTGTGGGAGAGGTTTGTAGTGTGGGACAGGTCTGTAGTGTGGGAGAGGTTTGTAGTGTGGGACAGGTCTGTTGTGTGGGAGAGGTTTGTAGTATGAGACAGGTCTGTAGTGTGGGAGAGGTTTGTAGTGTGGGACAGGCCTGTAGTGGGTTAAAGAGCAGGCCAATGTGCTTACTCATCGCAACCTGTCTTGTCCACAGGAGCCTGTTTTGGGAGCTGGTCCTGCAGAACTCCTTCCATGCTAATTTTGTATGTGTAGCTCACCATGTCCTATGTCATCTTGGACTCTGTGGGTTCCTCCTCCTTTTTCTGATTCTTCATCTCCGGCTGACACCCCATCAGAACCTGCCATTTTGTTGACGTTCAAGACCCGCGTGCAGGTGGTGCTTTTCCTGCATTTTCTCTCTGGATCCAGCCAGCTTACTTTTCAATCGCGCCGGGGGACTGAGAAAACGAATCGTATCATATCTCAAACCCCCAGGGCTGAAACAGCTCCTGCCTTCTACTGTCTCTCACTCCATTCACCATCCGTTTAGCAGAACTTGCCTATGCACCTACCTGCGGCTCTCGAGACCCCCCCCTCCCCTCCCCTCCACCATACCAAATCACAGCCTGGGAAGAGAGTCATTGATTATTATTAGCGTGAAGTGTGATAGTCTGTCATTTTGAAGCTCTGTAAGACACTTGCCACAACAGGGCCCAGGCTACAGGGATTAAGGCAAAGTGGATTAAGTCCCCCTTCGATATTCCAAACCCAGCCTTACAGAGCAAGCACACACCATCTGCAGCAGAACACACCGGAAACGAGGAAGGGAACGAGAGATATGCCGGGGGTGGAGGTGTAGGGTGGTGTTGATGGTGGGGGCATGGGCACAGAGTGTGGAAGCTTGGACTAAAAGCTTGCTTCGGCTGGAAAGTCACTCTCGGATACTTGCATTGTGTAGTTAATCCTGTTGCCCTTCCTCCTCCTCCTCTTCCTCCTCCTCCTCTTTTGGTGCTGGCCTTCATGTCAATATCAATCCTGATGAGCTCGCCTGTGAAGTTTGATTTCTGGCTAAGTAAGCTTGGCCCTTATCGTCAACCCTAAATTGAATCTTTCCTGATTGAAGATGCTGTTTAATTTGAAGGGATACAAGTCTCTCTGCTTCTCTTTCTCATTCTCTCTCTCTCTCTCTCTCTCTCTCTCTCTCTCTCTCTCTCTCTCGGTTTCTCTCTCTTTCTTTCTCTCTTGCCCCCCCCCCCCCCTTCTGCCCACTCTCTCATTTTGAAAAGACTACATAGATTTAAGTGCATACGTGATTGCTGGTTCCGTTTTGGAAATTTATCATTACGTGAGCTCCACTCAGGTCTCCATAACTGACATAATCGGGCCACGTTTTTTGATGAAGAAGAAATGGGATTACAACACACCATCCCAGCTGGACTCCCATAGAACCACCACAGGACCCCTCTGATTATGTCTTATTACATGTTTAAATGCAGGTTTTCAGCTCTGTACATTGGATTTAGTAAGGAATTGCATGCTTCTCATAGTGGACTGACATTCATAGATTCTTAAAGTAGGGCACCGTTTTAGAGAAATGCACTACATTAAGAGCTGTGGTACTGTGAGATGGTTAATGCTACAATTGCTGTATTTGGTGTCGTTGCATCTCAAATGTTAAGTGTGGAGATGATCATCTTGAACCAGTGTTGATATGAAAGCAATCTGTCGGGTCATTTCCTGAATGGCACGTGGTGAGTTGTTCCAGCGGTTGTTCCAGCGGACTTCCAGCTCCACGAGTGAATGTGCACATCTCTCAGTGAATGACTCTCAGCTGTAGGCTCCAATTACCTCTCAATAGGGTCCAATTAATAAGAACACGAATTAAACATACAGCAATGCCAAATTATGGAAACATCCAATGGAAGGAATATGAAAAGTCAGAGGCATATCCAGGACTGAAATCGGAAATAGAGAGAATGTGGGAGGTTATCCCAGTGGTGATAAGGGGCAATGTGGGGTTGCAACCCCTAAACTGGAGGGATGGCCAGAACAGATCATCCTCAATCTCTGTCCAGAAAAGCGCAATCCTGGGAAGAGCAAAAAAGCCGTGCCACACCCTCAAACTCCCGGGCCTCCGGTAGAAGGCAGAGTGTGAGGGAAATAAGATACGACCACCCACCAGAAGGGTAGGAGAGTGAGTTTATTTTTCTTTATTTTTATTTTATTACATATAATCTATGTTCTGCCGTGTTTAGGGGTGGAAGGAGAGCTCTGCGCTCACTGGTCTCCATGTGGTGGAAGGCTGGCCAAGGCCGAGTCACACGTTAATGGTCAGCATTGTGTTTGCATACGTCTCTTTGTGTAATCCTGGGGATTTGTTTTTTGTCCTTAAGGGTACACGTCTTGTAAAGTGCAACGAGTGCTCTTTATTTATTTATTTATTTCCATTGTTATTTATTTATTTGTTTCTTTTTTTTCTTTCTTTTTTTTCTTTTTTTTTACATGTTTACTCCCAGGAAGGTCAGATGAGGTCAGCTCTTTGAAATGAGCTTTCTGCATCTCAAACATGACCTTTTGGAGAGTGTGTGTGCATGTGTGTGTGTGTGTGTGTTTCTAAAGTCTGGTGGTCAGTCAGAATTCACTTCAGAAGTGTGCACTTGCACGAGTCTACTCAGATCTTTTTCTCCTTTGTCATTATTTTATGGCATTTGAAAAAGACAAACAGTCCTTCTCTCCCAGTGAAACCAGTACCAACATTGTGTGGACTCCTGCAAATAGGGAAGTCCAATAGCACATTTATTTTGCAAGTTGGCGTTGCTCAGCAACGGCTTAATGAGGGAAAAAAGGTCCCCCCCCCCCACTGCCTCCTTCTCTGTGTCTTCCCCCGTGCATCTTCTCACAATAGCGCCAGCCTGGGTGCATTCACACTATGTCGCAGTAAAAACACTTCCTCCCGTGACCTCCGGGTGGCGCCTGATCTGAATGCGGCTCAGGCTGCAGTAGTGGCTTTGGAGGACGCAGGCCTGTTGGTGTACCCTCTTCAGTTTGGGCTTTCCTCGTCTTACCCCGCTAGACCCATAAACACCCCGCTTTGTTCGCTCTCCATTTACAAATGTTTCATTACTTTGTAGAGTATATAAAACACATACTCCACCATTTTATACAGGACATAAATATATGAAACACATTTGCTTCACTTATGTTTACTAGCCCTGCTTTACTTACTTGCACCTAGCATTCAATAGGCTCTATATATTATTATGTATAAGCTAATAAAATATTATGGGATAAGTAAAACATGTTGTTACTGCATATGTTAAGTGAAGCATATGCACCACACATATGGGAAAACGTTACTTGGTAAGTAGGTGGCAGAGGACACATGGTGGAGCACAGCAGCAGGGAGGTGTTGCTGTGGAGGAACACTGGAGGCAGGAGGCGGAGAGGAGGGGGTGTCGGCGTGCTCCCCTCTCTCTTAAACTCTAACGTGACAAACGCTACTCTTCCTTTCCTCATTAGTGTTAAACCAGTCTGATTGCTAGCCACCTCAATCTGCAGACAAATGTGCTATAGGATGTCTTTCTCTCTGTCTCTGTCTCTGTCTCTCTCTCTCTCTCTGAGATGTATGCAGTATAATATTGCAAAGGAGAATGATCAGTTTTAAACAATTGCCACTGTTAAATATATTCAATAGATGTAGTTGTTGCATAGTAGCTAACAAATGGTAGGATTTTAAGATATTCTCAGGCATATTTGTGTATGGGGGTGGTATAGACTGATGGGTATGACGAGGAGATTGGCAGGTTGTCACCACGTGTCTCAGGAAATGACAGGATGTGAGAGAGGCTCCGTGTTTAATTTTGGTTATTGTCATTTCATTTCAGTGTGAAATTAGATTGTGTAGTGTCGAAGTGGAAACTTTCATATGGGCCTTTATTTTATTTTTTACAGTAAATGATAAAGTTCATCTTTGTCTGAACCTAACCTGTTAGGCTGAGAATGGCACCCATTTATTTGATGTGTTTTTTCCATGGTTAGGCTGTTATCACTGGATCTGTGTCTCTGTCTACTGTCTCTGGCAGATAGGAAGGAGACATGCTGCCAAATTGTTTTCTGTTTCTTGGGTCTGGTAGTGGTCATTTTGTTTTAGTCTCTCAATTCCAGTGTTTCAAGTAGTTGAAACTTTGTTTCATAACCTGATATATTTTTAGACTTGGTTATAAATTAGTGCTCTATGTAAGTTCAGTACAGTAATAACATTTATGAAGATATCAGGCCCCAAAATAATAGATTAATAAATTACTCATTCTCATAAAATTACATAATCATGCATTTGTATCTTTAATAAATAATAATGTGAATGATTAAAATAACAAATATTAACAGTATAATTATTCAGTGAGATTAAAATATAATTGATATTGGCGTGATTCTGCCCTAGGTACATTGGTGGATGTGTTTATTTGGGTTTTGAAGTCATTCTGGAAAATTCTGAATGCAGGGTTTCCGCGGGATGCCAGCGTAGCAGTGTTCACAGAAGTGAGGTATGGAGTCCCACTTCATTTCCACACAGCTCCATGGGCTGTAGTCCACCATTACATAATTTGCACTACACGAAAACGGACACATCATCCGTGCTATGAAATGTCTTCCACATTGCACAAACCTCTCCCTTTATCATGTCCGCTGCCCTGCCGAAACTCCCTCATGAAGTAACGAGTTGGAGAGAAGAGCCCTCTGTTGTGTGCTTTAAGGCGATACCACCTAACTACACCCGGTTTCGGGTTTTCTAGCGCCTTTCCTCCTTTTGTAGGATCGTGACGCTTTTTTCCGATTCAGAGCCAGAGTTCAGTTCTGCCAGTAACAGGTTGAGGTGTTGATGTAGCCCCCGCGCAGTGGGGCACAACAGCACCTGCTCACCTGCCCAGAGCAGCTCACGTAAATGTTGAACAGTGTTGGAGTGAGTGTGCAGTACTGTTGCTTTCCTTACTCTACCAGCATGTGTAGGCAAATCTTCTAGCTTTGTTAAGATATTCAGTTTCAGCCAGTAATGAAGTAAAATAACAGACCTTTTGGTTTCTCTGAGGGGTTTGTTCATATAGTTTCGTTTTTTTGAAATCACGTGTTAATATTGCTCAAGGGTTCTAATCCTTTTTCTTTCTTATATCTTCTGTTCTGTGGTATTTTTGGTTTGAAGTTTTCTTTTCTAATAGTTTTGCATTCAGTTTCAAATTATTTTTTTCATTATTTGTTTTTTGTTGTTATTGTTTGTTTGGTTTATTTGAAGGTCTCTTTCTTTCTCTGTTTGTGTGTACCCCTGTCTGCCTCTCTCTCTCTCTCTCTCTCTCTCTCTCTCTCTCTCTCTCTCTCTCTCTCTCTCTCGCACTCTCTCTCTCTCGCACTCTCTCTCTCTCTCTCTCTCTCTCGCACTCTCTCTCTCTCTCTCTCTCGCTCTCTCTCTCTCGCTCCCTCCCTCTCTCTCGCTCTCTCTCTCGCTCCCTCCCTCTCTCTCGCTCTCTCTCTCTCTCTCTCTTTTTCTCTCACTCTCTCTCTCTCTCTCTCTCTCTCTCTCTCTCTCGCTCCCTCCCTCTCTCTTGCTCTCTCTCTCTCTCTCTCTCTCTCTCTCGCTCTCTCTCCTTCTTTCTTCCCTCCTCTCTTTATTACTATCCTGCTTCTCTTAAAGGGCAGAATAGCAGACAGACAGACGACCCCCCCCCTCCCCCCTCCCCCCCCTCCCTGCCCAGTCTTAAGTGCAATGGCATTTGGGAAATGAAGGACGCTGGAACCCCTGGTTAATTTCCACACCACGGCAGACCAGAGCTGCCGGCCGCGGAGATGTCACATCTAATAGTGAGACGTCTGGGGCGAGGCGTCTGGGGCTTGCCCCCTCACCCCCCCCCCCCCCCCCCCCCCCCGCGGTAACGCGTCTGTAGGGAGGAGGTTGCTCCGGCCTGTTGTTAAAGTGAGTGATGTGGGCGCTTAAGCCACACGGCGGCTTCATACGAGACGCGGCCCCGCTCGGTGCTATCAGAGCTTCAGACGTCTTGCTTCCTTGCGGAAGAGTTATGGTGTTTTATCATATGCGCATAAAGGAGCGATTTGTCTGAACGCTGAAGTACTGCCCAGGAAAAGCGGGTGAGCAGCATGCTAGATGATCCATTCAGAAGCTCGTTTAGTCTTAATTAGACAGAACGATCGGCTCTGTGCGCTAGAATGTCTGCCTCGGCCTTTTTCACGCCTCCATAAGGTCACGAGGTATGTGTAGCCACGATTATATGTCACATTATGTGTGTAACATCTATCTATGCTTTACATGATAAGTGAAACTGTCTGTGTGTGTGTGTGTGTGTGTGTGTGTGTGTGTGTGTCTGTGTGTGTGTGTGTGTGTGTGAGTGTGTGTGTTTGCGGTTCTCCCCTTTGAGAACAGATTCCAGAGATCTCATCATT
>NC_137507.1:17420000-17442500 GCF_041902795.1 Electrophorus electricus
AGGTCCATTGTTACACAGTGACAAGCGGAATTTTTAACTTTGCGACGGAAAAGAGCCAAGTGGCAGTTTTATGCCCCCCCCCCTTCTCCCACCTTTCCCTCCTTCCTCCCTACCTCTCACTCGTTCTCTTTCTCCGTCCCTATCCCTTTCCCTCGAACCCAACTCGACGTGTTCAGCCGCTGCCTGTTCGCCTGACACTGCAGAGATACCTTCTCTGCTTTTGTCTTCATCTTACCATCCCCCCCCCCACTGGTCTCCCTTCCTCTCCTTCAGCCTTCACTCACTTTTCTAATTGGAAGGGAAAAAGTTTTTCTGAGTCTGTCGGCTCTGTCCATCTGTCTGCAAGGTAGAGAGCAAGACTGCAAAAAACGTGTTCAAGCAATGTTGTGGGAACACACCGTAAGGTACACACTTGCTTACCTGTATACACGGATGTTAGAAGGACCTTCTAATTCAGTTGCCTCGGTGAAGGCTTATAGTTGGCGTGTGACAACATATCTTTTTTTTAGGTGGGGTCTTCTGGGAAAAAAACAAAAAGGAGCGGTTGCATAAGTCCTTAGGAAGATGGAGGGCAGTCCGCCTCTAGAAAATCTTTTTAGTTTCAAAAAATATTTTGGTACTAATGGCCACTTTTCGAGGGGCAGAGCAGCTCACGTGTTGGTTACATGGCAACACGAGACGCGTGTAGCAGTGGAGCGTGACGCCAAGGCTGCACTGTTTGGTCACGTCACGTGACGGGCCAATCAGCACACAGCCTTCCCCGGCAGTAGGACTGCATGCATGCAAGCCATCTTCACCTAACCTTATATTCGTAAGGAACTGGTTTTACACTCTAAATTGGATCTACCTCAATTAAAGGGAATATACTTTTAAATCATCACTGCAGATTATGTTTTGGAATACCTCAACAACCTATTGTAGCATATTTCAAATTCAGATGAAACAGACGTGGCAAAACGTGGACGATTTTTCCAGCAGCTTGCTGAGGTGAGTCAGGACTTGGACAGTCAGCTGATTCTTGGCTGATTCAGACTCTTTAGCGCTGGCGTGAGATGTTCCAGATGCAGCAGCCTAACTCCATCTCCCAACATGCAGACCAAGGAAGTGGCTGATGGAGGCAAAACAAGACATCATGGGAAATGAAATCAGGATCAATCAACCAGACATACAAAAAGCCATTAAATGGAGGAAAAAAATCAACAGCTTGGTACACTGTTATGAAACAAGAACTGATGAGGAATAGCGACAAAAAACCACTGACAAGACAGAAGTAGAAGTGAACTAAAGAGCTAAATCGCGGGGTCATATTTCCATTTTTTAATGGCGAACACATGAAAGGTTCTACAAGCTTTATAGATTTGCTACTCCATATGAGGCCACAGTTATCAAACGTCCTGCCCCATTTGAATAGAAACTGTGTTCCTCTTTTCAGTTCACTGCAATGCTTTTCACCGCCTCCCCCTTCCTCCCCCTCCCCCCAGTGAGACAGCCAATGGGAGCAGTGATCATTAGCATACAAAATAAAAGCAGAATTTTAACTTTTTTTTGTTTGTTTGTTTACAGTGGAGAAAACGCCCCAGACAAAAGCTAAATTAGATGGGGTTTTTTTTGTTGTTGTTGTTGTATTCTTTACATATGTCTTCCTGGGTGCATAGGGAACTTTGACAAGCTGTGAAAAAAAGTAAAATATGTCTCCTTTAACGAGAAGAGTCTAACACAAGGTAAACTGGTAAGCACTGAACATGGCTGAGTCACAGCTCTTCCAGTGCATTAAGAAAGATGTCCATGCATCACGCATCAGTCATTGAGTGCAAACGCTTGGCAACCTGCTTTATATACACGACAATATGGTTTCATCGTATGTTCATGTCCCCATTTACATTTGTTACCTGGAACGGAGGGACTATGCAGAAAAGGGCATGTGACCCCGTGCACATTAACCTTACAGCAATAATTAAATGTAAAAGACGTGTCACCGTCCAGCTGTGGATCATTCTGCCTGCAGCTCGCAGAGGTTTGGCTCGGTACGGATGCACCATGCAGAGAGAGAGAGAGAGAGAGAGCTGAAGCAGACATGGCCCCGGAAGCGCACTCAGCTCAGGCTTCGCTTACCCCGCCGCGCAGTCCCCCGCGCTACGCCCATGTGCGCGGCTTCCGGTTTCTGATTCCGCGCAATAATAGACAAGCTCAAATCTTTTTTTTTTTTCCTTTGCCATCTTTCTCTCGGTCTCCCACCCTCTCAGAATGATTAACGTGAATGTGTATCACAGGTGTTTCATTAATGTCTTCTAACGCACACACTCATACAGTGCAGCAATATGGCGAAAGACGGAGAAATATGTTTTTATTTGTTTTTACAGGCTTTGCGCTACTCTTTTCAGAGTCAGTTTCTGATTTTGTGACCATGTCAGACATTCAAATATTTTCATTCAAATAACATGAAAAACTTTATTTAGTCATTTATTTATTTATTTTTAGCCATTGCTGATATCAACCTGAAGACTGCCTTTCACACATGCTAAAGTGTTTCTCAAAGCCATTCACGTACCTCTGCGTGACCTTCATAAGCGAGTCTGAATGACTTACTGTTAATGACTTACCGTAGGCAACAGCACAGCTCATGCCACCCTGCGGTGCAGAAGCCACACACTGTTTCTTTCGCCTATCACTCGCTCATCCTCTCCGTCACTGACGGTTCCTTGCAGACTGAGTGTAAGCACAGAAGGCTCATGCAGCCATAATTGATTAAGGAATAGATTTTCTTTTTTTACACTGGGTGGGAAGAGTCTTTAATTTATTTACAAACGGCATGTAATTACACCTGTCTGGAGAGTAGTAAAGTGTGTGTGTGTGTGTGTGTGTGTGTGTGTGTGTGTGTGTGTGTGTGTGTGTGTGTGTGCGTGTGCGTGCGCACATCTGGAAGACCTCTTGTTATGCTTTAATTAGGCACTTATTGACAAAATCATGATGCAGATTTTTAAAAATAAATAAATCCACTAAAAACAAATATAAAAACATTGAAAAAAAAAAAAACACTGAACAAAAAGAAGTATGGTTTGTAGTTTGGTCTTTAACCCTTTATTCTACATATTTTTACATTTCCACATTTGTATTTACACTTTGTCACGGAACGCTCCACCCCCCATGAGTCACGGGGGATTCACATGTGTGTCGTTTATAACCGCCCCCCCAGGATTGCATACACCTGTATAGGGATTAATATTACATGTTGGTCTGTCTATTTAAACCCCTGTCAGTGTGTGCTCCGCATTGGTCATTGTCACTATGTAGTGTTAAACGTCTGTGTAGCGGTAACGCCTGCTTGTATCGTCTCTAATAATGTGTAGGTTATCCTTGTTATGTGTTGAGTGTATAGTCATGTTCCCCGTAAATGTTATACGTGAGCGCTACCATTGTTGTCTATGTTGTGTTTCAATAAATGTCTTTCACAGTCGAGGGAGTCTGCGCGCCCTGCTGCACACCCATCGGCACTCGGGCAGCAAACGTTATACATTTCGAGAAAACAGGATATTCCTTAACCTTCCCGTGTCTGCAACGGGCAGCCATCTTGTGGGAGTCATTAAGTTCCATCATTGTTATGAAATTCCCATATTACACGACGATAACGCCTCTGGACAATATCAGGAAATATCAGGAAGGGTGAAGTCAAACACCTGGCATGGCTTCCCCATTCACCAGATCCTGAAGCTTTATTAGCGCAGGACAGTCCGTTCTCACCCTTAAAGGAAAGCTCATTATCTCACAGCTCTGGACGTGTATGGGCCAAAGGGCACACCTACTCCTTACTGGACGCCTAATATTAACATATTTCTGGGGCTTTATTTCACCCGCCCGCTGTGCACGTAACAAACATGTATCATGGGCCTGCTATTACCACATATCTATTGAAAACACATATAAATGTCCCATAATTTATGAAATGAAATTCACCCGAACACTTAATACATTTGAGCAGTAAATGAGCTCTTTTGCATGTGGACTTTAGCTTTAATCTCACACATTAAACTGTCAAAGGTTTTCAAGCTAATTAGACATGCTAATTTAGTTTGCTCGGTTCCATTGAGCATTATTTCTGGATCCCTCTTTAGACATTTCTGCCTGACTCAAATGTTAAGATCCCCCTCCCCCCCCCTTTGCCTAATTGGAAAAGATTACCATTGTAAATGCTTTCCGTTTCTTTAATAACATTGTTTTATTCATTTTAATATGTATCAGATTAATACAGATCCTCTTTAGATGAAAAATAAGCACTGTTTGTAATTGCAAATTTGGCAACTGTGTGTGTGCATATATATGCATGTTGAGTGGCATCATTAAATATTTTAGAGATCTAGGTTTAAAACGTAGATGCAGTGCAGTGCAGTAAATCATTGAAAACCTTAAAGAAGTGCATAACCTCTGACATCTGACCTCAGGCCTTGTAGTGTCAGTGTGTGTGTTTTCTGGCATATCTGCTACAAAGCTCAGTATTGATCTGGGGGGTGACTGGCTTAGCTAATTGCTATTTACACAGAAATATTAGTGTCCCGCACTCTTACAGGAGATATTAGTGTCCCGCACCCTTACATGAAGATATTAGTGTCCCGCACCCTTACATGGAGATATTAGTGTCCCGTACCCTTTCCGCGGCTCCTTCTCTCCTCTTTCTGTCTTTCTTTTCTTTCCTTCAAAAGTGATGCCATTTTGTGGATGTGAATAAAATATCCATGTGTTCAGAGGCACAGAGATAGCAAGAGAGGATAAAGAAAAAAGGAGTGAAAATGATAAAACAGAGAGGCAGTAGGAGATAAAGACAAGAAAGACAGCGACAGAGAGAGAGAGAGAGAGAGAGAGAGAGAGAGAGAGAGAGAGAGAGAGAGAGAGAGAGAGAGAGAGAGAGAGAGAGAGGAAAGAGGAAGAGTAAACAGTCCGATGTGTTAATAAGCTGTGAGTGGTTCGGGAGGGTTGCTGGGCTGAACGAGGCCATGTGGTTGGGCAAACTCAACTCTAATCCGGCCCTTATTACTGAAGAGGAGCCGGGATGGAAGAGGAGAATGAGCGAAAGAAATGAAAATGAAAAGGAGGGAAAGAGAGGATGAGTGAGGACTGTGTGTGTGTGTGTGTGTGTGTGTGTGTGTGTGTTCGTTCTTTCCAAGGGCAGCCGGTGACCTCCTAAGGTGTGTTCTCTGTTCTGAAGCATGCCTGGATGGGAGAGCTGTGGATTATTAAGGCTGCATTTAGTCAAAACTCACACTTTTCATTCTGCCTTGTTCCTCAGCAGTGCATATTTAACTTTGGGTGTCTATGTGTATTGCGTGCTTGTGTGTGTGTGTGGGGGGGGGGAGCAGGAGCTGCGTGAGGATATCTGGAGAGAGAAAATCATGCATAAAGATGAAGGAGTTTATTGTATCCCACAGCAGATCTGCAGCCACATCCCGCACCATTATGTGTGCAGTATACAAGTTCTACAGGCTATATTGGGATTTTTCCTTTTTAGTGAAAAATAGAGCAGACTATGCAAAACTTGCTGGACTTCATTTCCCAGAATCCCTCTTGGCATTTAGTATCATATTTCACAGAGCTTACACTCCAAAGCTCATATTTTACATTTATCTAAATCTCTGACTGCCAAACCACATGGATTGCCTTTCTCACTATCACAAAGCCACATGCCATTGATCAATGTGATATTTTTATCTTTTCGCCTCACTAATAGGCCTGTCCTTTGTTGAATTCAATTGACTTTTTATGCGTTAGATACTGCCAGCAACACAGACAGACAAAAACAAATTACAGAAGTCTTCGTTTTTCCTCAGCTGAGCTCATAAAGTGCATCTCTTGGAGCAGAAATCATTACTTTTTCATAAATGTGATGTAATTTGTCTTATAGTAGCTCCGAGGTCGTAACACCATAGGTCATGTGATGGTAATGTCAGGATGTGATTGGCTGTGGCATAGTTATTAAATGAAGAGCTATGGATCTGTATTGAACAGAGCAAAGTGATCTGTCACTGTCTGTCTACACAGGGGAATAAGAGGTTAAAAATAACACACAATTTTTAATTCACAGTTCTCTGACTCTCTGTGTGATTTGAAAGAGAAGCATTGTGGTGGCACATGTAACTTAGAGGTATTGATACTTCAACCATTTTTCGCCTTTCTTGAGTGTGTGTGTGTGTGTGCATGCGCATGTGTGCGCGCGCGTGCGTGTGTGTGCATAGGTGTGTGTGTGTGTGCATGCGTGCATGCATGCGTGCGTGCGGCGTGTGTGCACATCGTTTTTTGCCAGAGACTGATGAAAACTGACAACTGATTTTCTTGGATTGCTTCCAAGCTTGGCTTCTTGAGTAATTAAGGTTGGTTTAATAGAGTACACACACACACACACACACACACACACACACACACACACACACACACACACACAAAGACTCGCATATGTTCACAGAGCTGCCTTTCTGTGGGTGGTGCATGTCGATCCTGTGGAACATGACCGTTGAAGTGTGGAACACTTGCTGTGGTTGACCATTAATTGTTATTATACTCCAGGAACTGCTAACATATGTAACCACAAGCCAGTATTACTACATTTCAGTATTTAATTCCAGACCCTTCAACGATATGGCAGGTGTGAGGGATTCTCCAGTTGGATTACTGCATGGTGAATATGGTATAAATGTGGCTTAAAACAGCAGCAGCCCTGTGTTACTTTATCCGTGACTTTAAACCTGCCTCTCAGACTCAGACCGTGATGGATGGCATGTTTGACTAGTAGTGCAGCCCAGATTTCATTTCAGACAGTTCGATTCTTGGTGAGACTGTCCTCATACTCTTCCTCACCCTCTGCTTCTGCGCTCTCCTCTTCCTCTTCCATTAGCTATCAACCCTTTTCTATTGTATGCAGCAAGCACTACAGGCATCCTAGTAACTGTGTACACATATATGTGTGTTAAAAGTCTAATAGCTCTGATTTGTGAATTGCTCATGCATCTATGTATGGCATACAAAGTTATGGCACAAATCTTTTGGTGTGTCTCTGCCCCTTTGTATTATATATAACAACATCTTCATTTTTCTCATTCCATAGCACAGAACACGTAAGATTAGGGGGAAAAAATGTTCTGGTGAGGTCTGAGTTTGGTTACTGATTCACAAATGTATTCTTTTTCTAACCTTTTTCATACCAAGGACCCAATAGTGGATCCAAACTCTCATTCTTCAATTTCTTAACGTACCTGTGTATTTACCACATCATTTACAGTAGCTTGCTCTGAGAGTCGAGTCCAGTAAAGTGTATTTAGGGTTCCGTGCCAGTGAAGTGGGGTAACTACGTGTGCGCTTCGATCATTGGAAACAATGTGCCGGTGTTCAGTAAGGACATTGTAGGCCAGCCAGAGAAATGTACTTGCGACTCCCGCGTTAGCGACACCACTCAGCTTCTATGCAGACAGAGCTTCTCTGGGTCATTACCAGGAGCTTACATTTACATGAGCTTCAGTGTTTTCCCCTGGTTAAGAAAGCTCTACCCACAAAAATGAAGCCCGATTTTACGTCAAGAATGAAGAACGGGTGTCGTAGTGTGACGCAATCAAGGAGGCATCTGGGATGCCTCATGATGCCCCAACCACAACTGTCACAGGTTAGGGGGTTTTATTTCCTGCCTTGTCTGACAATTCCTATGACGTGTTCTTTGAAGGTAATGACAGAGTGCTCTCTGGCACGCGTGTGTAAACCTGCCCAAGTGAGAATGAAAGCGCATGGTAATGGTTTTCTATGAATCCATTTACCAGAGCATTACCAAAACCCTTCCACGAGAGCCTCTGTTTACATACTGCAAAGCTGATTGCTAGCTACATTTATTTAATGTTTTTTTTTTGACATCTCAGGAGTTTAACATGCGCATCTACACTGCATTTTACAAAACTATCCTAATTTAGCTGCACAATGGCTTCATATAGAAGATAATAATGTATACCTGGGTTCACTGGCCTTGAAGATCTTTGGTGAATGCCTTTTAAATAAATATAATGCCAAACCTCAAAAAAATCTGTATTGAGGTTAATTTAATATGATTTTTAATTTAATAAGAAAAGTATTTGCTACTTCAGGCATTAAAGCAGTTTAGCAATATCACAATATCAAGTCACTTTGTTAATTTATAATAGGTATTTGAATGTACTTGCTATTAGCTGGACGGTTAGCCTGCCAGTGATCCTCTGAGGGTGGTTTGGCCCTTTAGTTACAGCAGCTCACTTCAGCTTGTGTGACATTTTAAACTCGCATAAACAAACATTCCTGATGATGACGTATAAATGTTTCCATAGCTAGAAAATGCGCACTTATTTGAAGCACGATACCAGTGAAGAGTGGCGGCACCAGATGGGAGCTGCATGCTCTCAAAGAATGTGTAATGATGTGCAGAAATGCATCACTACTCGCAACCTTCAGTCAAGCGCGTGGCAGTGAGAATCCCAGGCAAATTAAACACATGCAAGCATGCTGTTGTCAGGTCTCACCAAAAAAAACAGAAAAAAGAAAAAGAATTGTTACATGACTACATGAGCAGTATATTTTTGTAAAAGTATTTTGCAATCTTGAAATGACACCCTGTGGAAAAATTACACTATTACACTATTACACACACACACACACACACTCACACACACACAGAGAGAGAGTGAGTATATGTTTAGGCTGTGTGTGTGTGTGTGTGTGTATGTTTCAAGTTAGTTTTCTTATCTGCATGTCTGTCAATTATTCCAGTTTATTGCTAGACAAATTCAAATATGTACACACACATACACCAATTAACGCATGTGTGAAAATGCTCAGAGAAAGAGAGTCTAGTCATTATTCACACTTCAAACCACTGCCACTCCTCCAGCACTGCACATCTTCTGGACTTATCTCTCGTTGCACATATTTTCGCTTCCCCTTTGTTTGTGTGTGGTCTTTTATGTTTATACAGAGTATATCTATTTCCATTCTTATTATTGTACTAAATTCTAACACCTGCACCAAAAGAACTTCCTTGTACATTTCTTACTTGGCAGATAAAAATTCAGATTCTTCTTTGCACATGCACGTTTTGCATGTGTGTGATCACAAACGACTGAACCAGGGGGGTTCCACCAGCCATAAACCATATCCAGTGCTGCGCTAACATATTATCATTAAGCCAAAAGTAAGTAGCACACACATACCTCTAGCAAACTAGCTAATTGAATAAGGGTAGCGAGGTATGTTGCAGTGCAACATAACAAACAAAGAGATTATTGAGATCCCAAATGAGATTTTATTTACAAGGAAGGTGAGAGGAGAAGAGAACAGGTGGGGGTCAAAAATAACAAAGCAGTTTTGCAAAAGCAATTTGCAGTTATGACTGCCTGACAAATTAGCAGTGGAGCAGGAGAAAGGGGTGACATTTGGAAATGCGTGTTAGATGCCCCGGGCATGATTTAAACCCCCCTGCCATCCTTTTTCTAGCACTCATGATTGCTTTTGAATAATACAATACCTGAATATTGCCTAACTAATAATTTTTATTTCTAGTGACTTGTATCTATTTGTTTCTTGAATTAACAATGCAGGAGAGGAGTTTTCTTTAAGATGTGTGTGTGTGTGTGTGTGTGTGTGTGTGTGTGTGTGTGTGTGTGTGTGTGTGTGTGTTTGTGTGTGTGTGTGTGTGTGTGTGAGAGAGAGAGAGAGAGAGAGAGAGAGAGAGAGAGAGAGAGAGAGAGAGAGAAAAAAAAACTTCTATGAGGGAAATAGAAAATGTATTCCTTTTTAAACACCTCTACCTGACTTCACCATCAGCTTAGGTCTTATGTTTTTGAATGTGTGTCTGTCTTTGTGTTTAACCAGGAAAGAGAGAGACACAAGCCCAAAATAACCGTAGTAAGCGTCTCTGCCATTCCGTTGTTGTGTCGGTCTCTTTCCATAGCTGTTTTGCGCAATCTCGGCACATAACATTGAGCACCAACAGGCCATGAGCTGCTGTGAGTGACACTCCGAGCCCGAGTGTGGAGGCAGAGTGAAGATCAAGTGTACATCTCAGCCACATTTTCTGGCATCCTCTCTGCAGGGAGAGTGCATGCTCGGACCTGTCGTGTGACCCATTACGTTCTCGTGGACCATGGTAGGCTCGTTCAGGCAGCAGAAATGCATCCGTTTGAAATAGTGGATTGCAAACATATGTTGAAAAAAAACGAATAAAAAAACAATCTGAATGAAAATCACACGGTGTATCTTGCTTATTGCGCGCAAGATATGCTACTACACTGTTGGGAAATAAAACAAAGAGGGTTAGTGTTAAAGCAGAAACCTGGCCCAAACACCAGGACCAAACCAGGATCTGTGCTTCTATCGCCCCAAGGCAACCGTTGGCTGGAAATCGAAGCTGTTAAGCTTCACCTGGCTGAGTGCAGGCCCGGAGTGGAGCTCTGCTAATGTACGGTCGACCTGGTGAGGCTGTAACGAAGTGACTATTCCCCAAATGGAAAATCAACTGTTTATTCTTCCTTCACCTGAAGTGTTCCTGTCCTTATTTGAAAGTGAGTGTTAAATTACTTGATTTCCAGCTTACAAATGTAAAGTTCCCAAGTAGGCCCGTATCCTTTTTTTAGGGGTAAAAAAACACTTTTGATTGAGCAGAAAATAAGTTCTAATGCCCCTAGCGCTAGCTCTAAGGCCGTAGCGCGAAGTCGAGACAGTCAAAAACATGAAACAAAGGGACAAACAAACTGAGACAAACACTGAGACTAAGACTTGAGCTACGACATAAAAAAAACAGGACCAGAAAATGCCACAGTGATTTAACAGAAACCTTGCAAAGATTTAAAGGAACACACAGGGTTTAAACACCCAATTGATGGACAAACAATACGCAGGTGAAGAACATATGGGTGCGGACGGCACCAGGAACTATAGGGATGGATGGAAACCAAAACAAAAGCAAAATGACATGGCACAGGCGCTAAAGGAACCACAACACCAGAGGGAACTGACCTTTCTTTGGATAACAGTATCTAAAGCCTGTTCTGTGTCTTTCATGAAGAATCAAAACGATTTTGAGTGTTTTATGCATTTAAGTTCTTTAGCCCTCTAATTTATAGGCTATTCACTGATCACCAGAGTTGCTCATTTGGAAAGTAACACAGAAATATAATTCAATATGCATACGAAGACATACAGTGAATACTGCTTAGTTTATTGCAATTCTATGGGTTTGGTGCGGATGCCACTGTCTCCGTGGGAAAGCAATGCTTTCCAGGTGTCTTCTTCCACTTGTTCTTGAACAGTGTCTGTTAACATGTCCTTCCTTTTTCACCCAGAATGAATAGACCCTTCCTTCTATTTCATTACAGAAGATACACACACACACACACTGAGAGACTGGTAGAGAAACATAGGAAGGCAGAGGATGGATGGGAGAGCTCCTGTTTGTACGATTTCCCTCGTTTATGCCTCATCTCCAATATTAGCTGAGTTGCAGACAATTTGGCATTCACTGGCGCCAAATTTAGCCGTTGTTTTCTCTCCCTGTGGTTCACTGTTTGTGCGCATGCGTGAAAGATGTGTTGGAGAGTATTAGGATTCCATACGTATCTGGTAGCTGTGACTGGCTGGCAGACTGACCACCACGGCATCCTACTATCAGCAGTGAGAGTGGCAACATACAGATAGAGGGAGAAAATGAGAGACAGATAGAGATAGAGAGAGAGAGAGAGAGAGAGAGAGAGAGAGAGAGAGAGAGAGAAATGGAAAAATGGAGGGAGAAGTATAGTATGGATGGAGAAGTATAGTATGGAGTTCTTTAGAGGGAAAAGCCAGTCAGGTGTGAGTGATAGACGCTCCAATGATGCAGAGTGCAGAGGCGATGGTCTGGGTTAGATACACATCCACTGACTGAACGGATCAGAGAGAGAGAGAGAGAAAGTGAGTGAGTGAGAGTGAGTGATATGGAGAGAGTAGTAAACTAACCCAGTTCTGAATTGATTTTCTCGGAAATTCCACCTGCAATTCACTCAAGTGCTTCACGCCAGACTTACCAATATTTCTGCATGATAGACACCATCAATCAGCTTCATCATGGTCACAAATGCAAATGGATTCAAACATTATTCAAACATTACAGATTTGTTTTTGTTTTTGTTTATAGGTATGAGGTAGTCATTTCGTCTTAGTGTTACATGTCACCTGATGTGACGCTGGTGGCACAGAGGTATAGGAGTCTTTATTCACCATGATTCAAATGATACAAAGTAAGAGGCTGCAACGCAGCGGTAAAAAGGAAACAGGCTAGCACCGTGAGGAAGAGCAGCACGTAGCTCGGTCATTCAACATTGTGCAGCGCTGACGTATGGAACCTGTGGGCTTAAATAAAGATGCGAAGGAATGGGTTTGTCCCTCCTGTTGGATGCCTGGCCTACCGTGACAGAACCCTCTTCCCCGAGGATCACGCCAGCCTTCCAGGTGGTCTCCCAGGCTGAAGAGGAGCAGGTTTCTGCGGTTGTTCTTGGTTAAAGCAGGCGGTGAGGTCGGGACCCAGTATCTGGGAGGCAGCAACGTTCCTCCGGGCAGGTACCCCTCCCAGTCTACGAGGTACTGCAGCTGCCTGTCTCTCCAGCTTGAGTCAAGCAGGGCACACACCTTATAGGGCTTCCCTCCATCTCCAGTGGTGAGGGTGGTGGTCCCGAGGGGTCCTCTTTGTCAGAGAAGGGACCCTCCACCACAGGCTTTAGGGATGACACATGGAAGGCTGACGATGCACAGCTGCTCCCTGGCAAGCCGTGTCCTATTCGTAACTTAATAAAAATGGCTGATTACAGTATAGGAACCAACATATTTCAAACTCAACTTGCCTGTGGGTCTCACATATCTGTCTTTTGTGGAAACGCGTACCATGTCTCCGGGTTCATAATGTGGGGTTTCTCTATCTGCTTTTTTTTTTTTTTTTAAGGTAGCTATGGCAGAGCGCAACAGTCAGTGAGTTTCCTCCCATACCTGTTCGCTGCTTTGACACCACATCTGGACAGCAGGCTGGTCAGACATAGGGGGTTCCATGGATACAATGGGGGCTGGTATTCCAATACACACTCAAAGGGAGTGAGCCTCGTTCCTGCGTGGCAGAGAGAGTTTTGGACATACTCTGCCCAGGAGAGGTGGGGTGCTGGCAGTACAGGTGAAGAAACGTACCCACCTCCTGGTTGAGTCTCTCCACCTGGCCATTAGCCTGGGGATGGTATCCAGACATTAGGCTGAGTTTTCCCAGCAGTTCCCACCATATCCATGATCTAAACTGAAACCCTCTGTCAGATACGGTGTCCTCAGTCAGCCCAAACTTCAGAAGCTGTGGTGAAATAGCAGATCGGCAATCTTCAGAGCAGTGGGAAGTGCCTTCAGAGGGATAAACCATGTTGAGAACCCTTCTACTGCAACAAGAATGACGGTGTTTGCTCAGCGGCAGGAAGGTCAGTTACAAACTCACCAGCCATATGACACCAGGGATGTTGTGGAATGGTTAAGTGGGAATAGCTGGGGGCGGAGTACGTGGTGTTTTGCTGCAGGTACAGTCGGCACAGGAGGCGACGTGTTTAAAAATGTCCCTGTGCATCGCTGGCCACTCAATGTCTGGGCAGTGCATCCGGGACGTCCTGTGCCCATCGAGGCATGTGCCCATGTGATGAGAGCTGCACAGCGTCTGGGTGGCGTGTAGAGCCGATGCGGATGTGGTGGGCAGCGAGGGTTGGGATCAGCCGTCTCGATGCTGCGATCCAGATCCCATCGCAGGATCCCAACGCTGCCAAGAAGCAGGAGGGGGAAAGCACTGGCTCCTCATTGGGAGGATTGTGCCTCGATGGTGTACTGCCTTCAGAGTGCCTCCATCCTCATGTTCTTCTCCCCCGGTCTGAAGGTGAGTTGGAAAACAAACCGGAAGAAAAAGAGAGACCGCCAAGTCTGCCTGGAGTTTAAACATTTAGCTGTCTGGATGTACTCCAGGTTTTTGTGGTCGGTGATCAGCGTGAAAGGGTGCCACGGTCCTTCCAGCCAGTGCTTCCACTCTTCAAAAGCAAGCTTCATGGCGAGTAGCTCCTGGTCGCCGACTCTAATTGCATTCAGAAGGGCTTGCAGGAGTAGTAGGCTACCGGTCTTAGTTTTCCTTCTTTACCTGTGCATTGGGATAACACTGCCCTCACATTCTTCTCTTCCGGTCTGAAGGTGATCTGGAAAACAAACGGACTCCCACGTCTGAAGGGCTTGGTTTTATCTGGCTGCTGCAGCACCGGTGCATTAGAAAACGTGGTTTTGAGGTCCACAAATGCCTTTGCAGCTTTGGGACTCGTCTTTAGCCACTTCACTTGTCCACGGATCAGGTCAGTGAGAGGCCTGGCCAGGGTACTAAATGACCGGATGAACCTCCAATAGAAGTTGGCGAACACCAGGAACCCTTGAAGCTCAAAGGCTAAGGTCTCAGCCATCCAGTCACCACCTCCACCTTACACTGTACTACAGGAAGCTCACTGTTGTGGAGCTCACATTTCTCCAACATACAGTAGAGTTGGTTATGCAGGAGGGTGCGAAGGACTGTGTGTACCTCATGCACATGTCGGTCAAAGGAAGATGAGTAAATATTCATAATGTCCGGATGTACTGAAGACCGTTTTCCATTCGTCGCCCTTCTTGATCCATACAGGTATTTAAACAGCAACCCATTAAACCACATGACATCAGCTCACCATCTTTCTTCTTTACGAAGAAGACGCTAGCTGAGGTGGGTGTAGTGGAGAGGCAGATATAACCTGGGCCAAAGCTTCCCTGATGCACTGCTCCATAAACTGCTCCTCCTCCTGGGAGAGAAGGTAGACCCTGCACCGAGGTGGAATAGCTCCCTTCTTCAAGTTGATAGATTCCAGGCTCTCTGTGGATATAGACTGGAGAAGCACAGCCCAGTGTGGGAAGCATTGTTCATCACAGTAGAACACCCACTGTAGAATGTTCTTTTTAATCCAGGATATTTGAGGGTTGTGTGCACGTAGCCAGGAAAGACCTAATGTGATGGGCTAACAGGGAGAAGAAAACAAATAAAAGTATATGTGCTCAATGTGGCCTCTACTTCAAGGTGGACACAAGGAGTGACATGGGTGAGATATGGGAGGGCTTCCGTGGAGGTGACCCTCTGTGGAGTAAGTGGTGTCTCACTTGCAGGAGACGGTCAGAAGTGATGACGAGATGAACCACGTCATTCAGAAATTCAGGGCCGCTGCCTCCTGCTTGCAGGCTCGTTCAGCCTGTGACTCTCCCTGCAGACCTCAGAGGAAAGCATCCACTAATGCTGGTTTGGTCCAGTGGGTCCTAGCTACCAGTATCCGAAACTGCACGGAGTAATCCGCTGCTGATCCTGGACCCTGCCATAGACGCAGCAGGGCCTGGCTGCAAATCCTACCCCAGTGTGGATGATGGAAAACCGCCTTGAGTTCTTTAACAAACTCGGGGTAATTAGCCAGTTTCAGAGATGAGTTGTACATTAACGTAGCTCCCCAAGTTCGAGCCCTTCCGGTGAGTCGTGAAATAATGAAGGCTACCTTAGTGGGGTCAGGTAGACTCGGCTGGTGGCTGAAATAAAGTTCACACTTCACAACTTTCAGGATCTCCTCCATACACCTCCAGGATAGCGATTAGACACCTCACCCCCTCTGGATGAACAGTAGGTCCAGCCGCTCTATCCTGGGAACTCACAGACAGGCTTTGCACGCACTGGCTGAGGTCTCGCACCGTGGAATGGAGCTTGCGGAGTTCCTGCCCCTGCTGTCCAAGCACGGCTGTCCGAACAGCCAGCAGGTTTGTCCAGTCAGGGCTGCTTGCGTCACTCCTGGTTGGCTGCATGTTCTGTGACGCTGGTGGCACAGAGGGTAAAGTAACGGAGTCTTTATTCTCCATGATTCAAATGATAGAAAATAACAGGTTGCAATGCAGCAGTAAAAAGGAAACAGAAATGATTAGGATGCAGGCTTGCAACATGAGGAAGAGAAGTAGGGACAGTAGGGTCATCTGACAATGTGCAGCGCCAATAGTGATAGTCTGATTTGATAGTCTGATAGCACACATCATAAAGTTATATATGATAACATGCAAATGTATGATAACTTGAGAAAGAATGCAGCCAGAAATCTTTGCAACATGGAACTTGATCTCAGAAGAATGCCAATCAACTCAAAGAGTGCTCTTCCCTTAATAGTTAATGTGTGCCCATAGGTGATGTACTGTCTCTTAGTCACTTTGTCAAGCTTACATTTCCCATTACAAGTGACCTACATATTTTAAAAGTAGACGGCAAACCATGGCGTTACTAGTTGACTGCTCAACATGCCATTTCAGGTGAGCAAGACAAGGACAGTTTATTTCAGGCTTATTAATACAGCAGTTATAAGAACGCACCTCTTGTAGAATGCATTTTACTTTTACTTTCATGTTCTCTCTCGCTCAGTTCTCAGGTATCTGGCCACGGCTGCCCCTGTAAACACCATGCGATCACAAATCTCCCAGACACCGGGGATATACTTAGCCTGAAGACTCCGTGTGCTGCCGTCTTGTCATCGCTCCTTGCGACACCTTGCCAAGTTCAATGTGCAGTCACGCATGAGTCTTGCCTGTTTCCAGTTTCTCCTTTATATTCCTGACCCTGTTCGCATGTCTGCCCATGAGGCTGTTTGCACTTTGACATTCCTGTTTTTTATTCACCATTGCTGGAGTGAGCCTATTCTTACCTAACCTTTGTCTCCAAGAGAATTGCCTCATGCCCTTAAATCTGCTGCTATGCTTGGATGTTTCTCGCATCTCTACCTACACTTGATTTCTTTCTGCTGTGTGCACTTTGGTCAGCACAGAGGACCGAAGTGCAGATGGCTAGTTTAAAACGCTTTGTGCAGATTTTCAAAAAGATGTGAAAGAGAGCGAGACAGAACAATATAAGCAGGGCAGAAATAGATTAGATCCTCTGTGGTTAAAGCGCCACAAATGAGACATAATATGCTGGCTGCACATTTGAATGTTCTATTGAGTCTGAAATGCCAAAAAAAAAAAAAAAAAAAACCTAGCAAAAGAGAAAGAACATTTCAGAAAATGTACAGTAGAGCCCATACCCATAAGAAATTTCATTTTTAGTTAAGTGAAACTTCAGTAGAATATGCAGTTCTCTCTACCACAGCTCCTTGGTCTCCCTGCTACTCTAGTTATGTACCTACAATGTTTTTAGTTCGGTTCTTTAAAAGCTTTAAAATTCTACATCGTTTTTTTGGCAGGGTCATATTCTTGTTTCTTTTACAGATGGGTTCTTGACCACAACGTATTAGAGAATATGGTTTTATTGAACTATCGCTCAGGTTAGACATCTAATTTGTTTCCAGTTAAACTATTAACAACCCCCTCATGGCCTTTTCTGCTGCTACTAACAATCTGATTAGGAGGAGCTTAATGTAATCATATTCACAAACATCACTAATCATGACACCTTTTCTTCACATGAAAAATAATATTTCAAACAAACATTTCCAACATTAGACTCAACATTCAACCATTCTTTCACTGATTGGGTGAGAATCTTCTCACCTATTTATTCATTCTTAAAAATTAATGTCTTTGCTGTTCAATACATCTCACTAGGTCTCACTGGTGCCCTCACTCCACGTGATGACTTTGTTTGAGACTGACACATTTGTCCCAATTTGTCTTTGTTGACTGGGCTTCTTTTATAGGCACACTTCTCCTCAGTCTTTTACCCATAAGAAATTATTTTGGAGACGAGCCAAACTCCAGGGGTTTCATACATTATGCAAGTAAGCCTGGAGTAAAAATCACTTCCTCTAACTTTAGTTTTATACATTAGCCTCTTCACAGTCTGACAGACTGTGGAATTGAGGTGCTGTATACAAAGTCACTCTCTTTGCCAAAGGCTTTGAACTTCTCATCAAACTGTGGTCCATTATTACCAAACACCTCACTTGGTATTCCATGCCTTCAAAATACTGACTTCATGCACTGCATGACGACATCTGCCATGGTGCCGTTCATCTTGTGAATTTCAGGGTATAAAGAATAGTAGTCTGAGACAATGAGGTATTGCAATCCATCACATGTGAAAAGGTCAACCGCAACTTTCTGAAATGGTCTGTTTGGTTTATCATGTGATTTCCAAGGCTTGGCTGGGGTTACTTGCTTAACACTTCTGGTATTTGGTACAGTCAGCTACCTCAGCTGTCACAGCCTGGTTGATTCTGGGCCAATACATAACCGCTCGTGCTCTCTTTTTGCACTTCAGAATTCCCAGATGCCCTCCACATGCCCTTCTTTTTCAGTATGTCCCTTTCTCACTCTCAACGGTACAACTCCTTTATTTCCTTTGTAGATTATGTCGTCAATCACTGTCAGCTCAGCTGTGCAGTTCCAGTGTGGAGTATGTCTGGAGAGCAGTCTTGTCTCACATTTGTCCATCTATCCAGTATTGTTTGTTTCAGTTTGTTCATCGATGTATCTGATCTTGTCTCCTGTCCTCTGATCTCCATTTTCACATCCAGATCTGGTCATGCTTCAGTCAGAGTGTCTGTGTATACTGTGCAGATCCTTCCGTTCTGGAACTCACCATTACATGTGGGTCAGCAGCTTGGGAAAGAGTATCTCCTGCATATGTCAGATTCCCTAGTGTGCATATAACATAATGCTGAAGCTCCACCATCATTCTTTGTAATTCTCGGTGGAAAATCATCGACTGGTTTCTTCAATGATGCAATCAATGGCTAGTGGGCTGTTTCCACAATAATTTTCAGTTCTACAACAAACTGATCTTTAACGGGCACAGGACACGCTGAGTAACTCTTTCCATTTGAGCATAGCAGCTTTCAGGATCACTCTTGAATCATTATATTTCTGTAGGAGAACTGCACCAATTCCATTTTGAAATGCATCAGATTAAATCTTAAATGGCCTAGTAAAGTCACAAAATGTCTGCAAGAAGTTTTTTTCCAGCATGATTCCAGCCTTCCTCATGTTCATAGGTCCATTGCTATTCTGTTGTTTTTACATTAGTCTTCTAAATGGAGAGATGAGGTACCCATTTCCTCATATATGCTAATTCACCATTCTGTTGGATGTCTGGACTTTCTTTTTGCACTGTGGCTTGGACATGTTTCCCCCTGTTGAAATGTTTTTTGGATCAGGATGCCTTTGCTGTTAATGATGTTTCCCACAAATGTTAATTCTGTTACTCTCAACAGACATCTTCTTTATTCAACTTGGTTTGCCTTTCTTGTTGCTTCTAGCACCCTTTTCAACCAGTCAACCTGGATCTTCCTCATACTATGATGTCATCCATAGATGTGCCTTCCAGGTAATCATATATCATGTGTATTGTTTTATGATGCACTTCAGGAGCTGAGGCTATGCCAAACAGTACTCTTTTTCTGTCTACTACTGAATGTGTCACAATTTCAAGATGGCATCATTTAATTTTAGTTGACAGAATCATGAAGATGGACCGAGCTTGCTGAAATAGTTTGCATCTACGAACTGCGGCATTACTTCTTGTCTTTTCTCATTATTTCTTATTCTGTTTAGATCTTTGGGGTATAGGCATGTTTTTAGGTTTCCATTTTTTGTCCACAATCACTAAGGAGATAATCCACCCCTCAGGCTCAACGTTTTCATTCTTTACACCCTTGCCTTCACCTAGTCTTGGAGATTGAATCATACCTTTTTGCATGGATGGATGACTGGCGGTATGCTTTGGTCAGTTTGTAGTGTTATCCAGATCTGAAACAGATCAATATACTCTTCCATGAGCTCCTGATAAACTTTTTGCTCTTCCACAAGAACCCTTTTTACTAGGTTCAGGCTCTGACATACTGAGTATAACTTTCAGGTCATTCTGCACTGCCACAGATGATAGTGTGCCTTCTGTTCTTGTAGGATACCTTGCCAATACACTTCCATTTTACTGATATGCCTGTATCACCAGAAACAATCACTTTCAGTTTAGCTTGATGCAGTAGTGGTCTGGGTCATAGGTTCTTGAAAGCTCTTTCAGAAATAATAATAACTTCTGCACTGTGTCTAGTTTAAATTTGATGCAGTTGCCATTGTGTCGATGGAAGAGTCCATTCCTTTATCTGTTCTGTTCCCTCTCATACTGCATTCACATAAAATTCGTTATATTCACTAAGTGCGTCCACTTTCTTCTAAATTTTGTTCATTTTATATAGGGCCATGCATAGTGATTGCTTTTTTTTGCAAGATCTTCCAAATGCTGGCACTATCTTGGGGGACGTGTTCCACATATGGAGGCATCTTATTGCCTCGCTTTTGTTTTGAATGTCTCTATATTACCACCTTACTGTGCAACCATTACCACCTTACCATGTAACAATGACCAATTTACCATGTAACCATTACCAACTTAACATTGTAACCATTACCACCTTACCATGTAACAGTGACCAACTTACCATGTAACCATTACCAACTTAACATTGTAACCATTACCACCTTGCCATTGCAACCATTACCAACTTACCATGTAACCATTACCACTTTACCATTGTAACCATAACCACCTTACCTTTGTAACAATAACCACTTTACCATCGTAACCATAACCACCTTACCATTGTAACCATTACCACCTTACCATTGTAACCATTACCACCTTACCATTTCAGGTTATCTTTTATTTTCCACCTCTGAAAAGCCAATCTGATGTTTATCTTTGTTTACTCTCAGGCTCAGTCTAATTCTTTCTTTGTAACTTGTTTTTCATTTGTCATCTTCTGTTTACTTGTCTTTGTCATGAACGATGTTGTTGGCAAAGGAGGAATAGGCAGTTTTTTTCAGTGTTGGTGGTGGTTTATCCACAGTTTCAAAGTTCCTGAAGTTGCTCGTGATTGCGCTTGACAAAAAGCATGCACATGCACAAGCAATGACTGACGTACCTTCATACTCCTCCTGGCTCTGATTGGTTGTTTTGATTCGGGTGTGGTAGATTCTTTCAAATGGCATTAGGACTAGGTGAAGCCAGAAGAGCCTTTTTTTTCACAGATTATCTGTCTCATGTACTATTGCTAAATTATAGTTTTAGTACATGTGGAGGAAGTGGCTGATGTTTGTTGCATTTCATAGTCAGTTTCCTTAGTCACTCTTGGAGATGATTCCTCTGAGAGGGTTCAGGCCTATGTGGAACAGAAGCGGGGACAGGCCACGTCCATGGTAAATCCCGCACTTAATGGTGACTCTTGCTATGGTCTGAAGTCGTCCTCTAGGGTCGTCTTCAACAGTCCCACTGAGTTGAAGGTGTTTTGAGTCCTGTTGATATTATACAGCCTCAAGCATTCCAAGATACTTGTGTGGGGCATTGAGTCATAGGTTTTCTTGTAATCAATCCAGGTGGTGCACAGATTGATCTGTCTGGTCTTACAATCTCAAGTTTTAACCACCAGTAGCTGGTGTTTGGCTCTTCTGGTGTTCTTCCTAATGCTTCGCTCATGCATTGAGCCATGTGCCTACTCATCTTATCTGCCTTATCTTATGATTCCTGACAGGAGCTTCCATGTTGAACAGAGGCAGGTTATCTGCCCCTTATGATTCCTGACAGGAGCTTCCATGTTGAACAGAGGCAGGTTATCTGCCCCTCTCTGGGGGTCCTCCAGGATCAGGACTGTCTGGCCTTCATTCAGGGTGGGTTCCATTAGCAGCTGGTTAATTTGTGCTGCCAGGCATTCATGGAGTGCCAGTAGACAGCGCCATGTAAAGGCCTGTAGTGTCCAGCTGTTCATACTTGAGACCATTTCCTGGACATTTGCTAGTGTGATGGTTACTGGTTCCTGTTCAAGGTTGCTGTTGTTAGCTCTCAGGTTCAATAACCACTGGGCATTGTTGTTATGTGATACCTCCTTGTTTACTCTCCAGCTTTGGTGTGTCTGTTCTTATGTTATTATCCTGCCACCCCATGGAAGGCTCATGGGAGAACATCCTGTTTAATCTCCTGGCTTCTACTTCTCCAAGTCTCCAGTCTCCAAGGCTTAAAACTTCTCAGGTACCTTCATAACACCTTTCTGCATTCCTGATAGCTGGATAAATTCTCTCCATGTTGCCCTTATCTTGACCTCCAACCTCCTTCTCCATGGAGGATACTGCTCTTCGATGATGTTCATCTGGTAGTCAAACAGCTGAAGTATCATTGTTGCTGTGGCGTGTATCAGCTGGTTGGTCTCGGTAAGTGATCATCTGTAGTGTTGCATTTACATCTTCCAGCAGCCTTTCAGGTACTTCACTTGATCTTGGTAGTCTGCTACGACTGGTGTCCAGCTTAGCCATGATATTTAATCTCAGGTCAGCAGCTCTGGTGGTGAGATTCGTAAAGGGACTCATTGAGTCTTGGTTCCCAAGTTCAGGGTGTGGAGTGGACTTGATGAAGTTGATAATGATGATGATGATGATGATGATGATGATGATGAT
>NC_137507.1:17447500-17465000 GCF_041902795.1 Electrophorus electricus
GAAGTCTCCGGGGGTTCTGTACTAGAAGAAAATAACCAACTGTTCTCTATCCTAAATTCTACTGCAGTGTTTCTGCCTGTGTAGCTGGTTAAAGGCATCTGGTGCGTGGGGCTAATGTGAGCAGAACAGTGTAGGAGTGGATGAGACCGGAGTTCTTTAACTCCAGACCTCGAATCTAAAGCCTGTTCCTGGTTTATAGACTTATGTGTCATGGAACATAGGTATACAAGCAACAGCCTCTGAGGTCCAGGAACTACAGATACTCCACCACCCTTTATGTAGGAGTGAGGTGTGACCTCCATGTGGCCAAACAGTTGCATTAACCATTCAGTGAACTACCAGTGTTTACAAAATGCCAGTTGGGTTTGTACTGGACTGTTGGTACAGCCAAAGAATAGTCCAGGATCAGTTAGTCCAGATGTTGTCAGGCTAGCCCTAGTGGATGTCCAGGAGCCAAAACCAGGTTTGTGGTGTGCTCCAGCTCTCCTTACACCTGCAGAGCTGTTCATTACATGGCCATGGGGTGTTGGGAGCTGGAACACAGGCTGATTTCCTCCAAGGACTCGACGGAGAGCCTCCACTCTGAGAGAAGCGCTGACTGCTGCCCGCCACACACTCTAATGCTGCAGGCCATTTTCTCACAGCAATGAATTACTTTGCTGTTTTACCTCGCATGTTGCTGAAATCTGAGCATCAGATGTGACTTTTCTCCCGGCGGACAGCATATGGCTTAACCCAGGGCCATTAAAGCACTTACATGCACATCTGGCAACAGTTCTGCAGTTCTGTGTCTCACTATTATGTTGAACAAAAGCCAACACCCTCCCTTGTGAGTAGATATCGTACATATTGCCTAATGTGTGGTGAAGTAAATAGCCCTGACATACTGTAGCAGCTAAGTAAACTGTAGTCTGCCAAAAACACGGCACACAAGTTAAGAGTTTTCATGCTTAGTTGGATCTCAGTTCTTCTGTGGGGTCGCTGACAGGGCCTTTAATGGTGAAGCTTGAACATGTTCTGCTTCATGGACACTTTGTTTTTCACAACTCTGGAACCTGTCTGATTTTGCTTGGAGCACGTGCTTGACGTGCGTTTGCATCATTGCTCCAAATTACGCAAAAGTGTCGATGGACAGAATGTCAGAATTGCGGCACTTTCTTATGGTGATGCCAGTTTACAAATAAATATTTATTGCAGTCGTGTTATCATCATGGCCTTTTTGGAAAATTTGTAGAAGTGTTGAATGTTTCAGTCATAATGGTTAAAAATATTTATCAGTCCTTAGAGGAAAGGGATGATTATGAAAATGTGATTATGCAGAAATATACGCATATTTAAAATGGGTAAAGTAGATCATTTTGATTCAACAAAAAATACCAGAGAGAGAGAGAGAGAGAGAGAGAGAGAGAGAGAGAGAGAGAGAGAGAGAGAGAGAGAGAGAGCTTTCAGAGTATTTGCCTGACCACATTCATCATAACTTTAGATTTAAATATTGTAGTCCACTTGATTAGGCCTACTGGTGCAGTTAATCCTCACTTGCTTGGAGTAGAGTGATTGGTTCTGTGGGTGTATGTCACTTAGGCTATTGCTTTGTGTGTGTGTGTGCGTGTGTGTGTGTGTGTGTAAGTGTGTTTGTTTCGAATAATTGCCCCTTTCCTGCAGACACGTGCACGCAAGCATACACACACACAAGCAAACACACAACTCTTCTTTGAGACACATACAAACCCACATTCCTAATTACAGCATAGAATCAGACTCAAAGTGTGATTCAACTGTGACACAAACACACACACACACACACACAGGCTCGCATGCACCTCACTCTTGCCGATTTAATTGGTACTTGTCCAGTGAACTAGTGTCTTCATTAGTGCAGGCCATCACTTGTTTACAGCGCACACACACACACACAGACACACACAAACTCCAGAAAGGTCATGAAACTGTAAAAGATGCACTAGTGTTGTAATCTAGTTATATTGTCTTCATGTAATAGTCATGGTGACATGACAGTGGCTTCTTCACACGTGTGTGTGCTTGCGTGGGTGTGTGTGTACGGAGGGTATATTAAATCGATATTAACCTCACAGGTGAGGAGAGGCTGACACAATGAGAAACGCCCACAGAGATATAACCCCCTTTTAATTAAATTTAAAACGAAGGAGTCAGATGCCACTTCTCTGGATATGTGTGTGGTAGTCTGTGTTAGACGTGTGTGTGTGTGTGCCTCGCTCACAGTGCCAGCGTTGACTAATGAGTTGTCCTGTTGGTACCCTGGTCACATCGAGAGGTACGTGTGACAGGCTTGGGCGTAGAGGAGAGAGGGCTAAATGAGATTCTCTTCTGTGCAGAGCTCCAGAGAGCCAAAGAGGGGGAGGGCATGGACCTCGACACATCCCAGCGGCCTGCGCGGAGGGGCCCGGGGCCCGGGGCCAGGGCCTCCCAGTCTAGCTATCACACAGCCATGAAAGAGGCCATTGTGCATCCCTCTCAGATGAAGATGTATTTTGAGGGAAGGAGAGAGCGAGATAGAAAGAGATACGCAGAGAAAGAGGAAGCGAAAGAGAAGAGAATGAGAGAGCTGAAGGAGTGTGGAGTATGAAGAGAGAAATGACAGGATGCCAATTTTCACCAATATCTGGCAGTTTTCTAAGTACCGTAGAAGATATAGCCTTGATTTCCAAGCAACTGTCTCATCTGGGCAGCAGCAGAAGGTAAGGAAAAGCGTTGGTGTTTAGAACACACACCAGTTCTTTTTCCTTCCAGCGAATCACATAATCACAGAATTGTGATCAAGTGGGTTTTTCCACCTTCCCTGTATTGTGCAGTGTGCTCAAGCACTTTCACTCAGGAAACTCAAACCCATCTCAAAACCTTGTCTGAGCTTCACGGCAGCGCTTTTGATGAACAGGACAGCGGAGCTTCCGAAAAACAGTTTTCACAAAATTTAAAGCCAGACGTTTACAACCAATTTAGAATGTTTGTGTTAGAATTCCATAGTCACAGAAATGGATCTTGAAATGGAGCTTGAATGTGTGACTGTCTCTGTGTGTGTGTGCGTGTGTGTGTGATATCAGAACAAATCTAAAACCTTCTCCTGCAACCACAATCACTCACACACTTTTACCTGGATTGAGGAACAAAACAGCCCAGGCAGGAGGTAGACGATGGAGCAGTACACAAGAGAGAGAGCGCAAGAGAAGGGAGAGACACACCATTGTGTAAACACACCACATTTCTACTGCGTCAAACTCTCCCAAGCCTAAACATAATTAGCCTGATTACATCAAACTTTCCACTAAACTAACTACATGATTGATAAGCCTAATCAAGCAGCACATATGTATTAATCCTTTCTATCAATCACCTATCAATCACTCATAATCATGGCTTCATTCATCTCATGATGTTTAAATATGGTTCTTATTCTGCAGTCTGCGTTTGCCGGCTCCGTGCTACATTAAATAACGTCTTTATTGAAATTAGCCCGGATGGGTAGTTGTTTATTTTGCCGAGCACTTGGTGTCTGTGTGAGTGATAGCAGGTATCAGTAAGCACCATCTCCAGGCTGTGATGAGTGGACATATTGTGCCTCTCCAGTGTGGCTTAACTTAATCTGAACGCTCCTAAATCCATTTCAGCCGACGGGAGGCCTCAGGGGAGCCCGCGGCAGCCCCGGCCGGCCGATGAGATTATCATCTCTAATTGGATGAATATGTCCCCACCGCCTCTCAAATTACCCATAAGTCCATTCTCTCGTCATGGATGCCATCGCACTGCCACCAGAGGTGATGAATATTGAGCTGCATTTGGAGTTCACCAACACCTACACACACACACACACACACACACACACACACATGCTTGAGAAGATCACAGTCACATTTTGCATGGTCCTCTTAACTAATAGCAGCTAAGATGATTTTGAAAACATTTGTTTAGTATATTTTGTCTTCACCTTTAGTTGTAATTGTAGGACTTGGGATTTGAATGCAAATGTGGAGTGCATTAATGAAAATACTATCCACGCCAAAAACCAGTTAAGGTCAGTAAATATCAGAGAGGGCAGAGACACTAGCAAATTCCAAAAACAGTAAACCACCGAGCATAATCTAAAAAACATCCAAAACCCAGTAACACACAAACGGCTCGGCACAAAAAATACAATTCAGGAAGGCTCCATTTGAATGAATGGCAAGATCTTGCAAGAAATAATAGGGTTGGGTTATTTCACTCATTCAAGGTTTAAGCCTTTACACCCATATTTTAACTTCAGAACACCTGCGACCTCATTAGGGCATACAGCAGCTAACATTATAAGTCCCATAGGCTACTGCAAAACTCACGCCGCAAACAAAGCCTCCCATTCAAAACGGACAATTGGGCATTCAGCCGGTGCCTATATATTTAGGCAGAAATTAGCTCCAGATACAGTGCAGTCTATAAGTGGCTGGAGTTTTCACCATTTGGGCCATGTTTTTTTGGGATGCTGGATTTGAAATGATTCAAATATGGTGAAATTAAAATGCAGGCTGTCAGCTGTAAAACGGTGGTATGGGCCTTTATACTGAGTGAATCATATGCAACAGTTAGAGTCCTGTACTCTCCCCGTTTTAGGGGACTGAAATGGGTCAGCCAGTTGTGTGGCTGCCTGGGAGCTCGCGCGGATGACACGGACCTGATTCTCCACGTGGCCCTGCTCTCGCGCTCTCTCTCTCTCTCTCTCTCTCTCTCTCTCTCTCTCTCTCTCTCTCTCTCTCTCTCTCCTGCCACCAAGGAGACGTCGACGCAAGTAAATCGTCGTGACACGGAAAAGAAAATCAGAAAGAAATGAATCACATACAAGTGCCAAAACGCCTGACGTGTCAAAATCGACTGCGCGCGTTGTGACGAAGCGAGAACTCGCTGGAATGATCTTGACTGCAATGAGCAGGGAGGGCTGGCAAACCTGCAGCTTTCTGGGATACGTGGTGACCTTCTAGTGGAGCTCGTCATCGCCGACAGTGTGACTCCCCACAGAAGCTTAATGAAACAAACCTTCCACTGCACGATGGATCTCGCAGACCTTACTGGTTTACTCGCTGCGGGGGTTCGCCCGTCGATACGACGCCGGCGTGTAAATATGGCCAGCCATCTCCATCAGACATAGCTAATTGCCGTCTGAGTCAGCTGCGTAGCTTAAAATACACAGCATTTAGAGGCCCGACGCGTTCTCCGGGCCGTCAGACCCACGTGGGCCGCTGTCGGCTTTAATACAGGCTGCAGCGCCAGGTTTGCGTAGGCTCCACGCGATCTCCAGCTTCACCAAGTAAAACGGATCACACACGCCCACGCTTACAATTACCGTGGCCGCAGATGGGTCTGCATTTGTGCAGGACGCACTTAGCGTGGTGGTAAAGCAGCAGAGAAAAGACAAACAAAGACGGAGGAGAAAGGAAAAAAAAATATAAACTGCGCGACCACACTTCCTCGCTACCGAGGCAGGAGGTCTGGCTCTCGGGTTCCGGTTTTTACTGCCCTCTCGCTTTGCTCTCTTCCTCTGCGTACAAGAGGACGTGTAGCACCCCGCGCGCGCGTTTAAGTGCGTGTTAGCGTGCGCGCGTGTGCGTGGGGGAGAGAAGCTTATGCAACTGCTGGCGGAACCGGGGAGAGCTGGCGTCTCTGGCTGTTTGGCGTCCTCGTCTCGGCCCTGCTCTCGGGCTCCGCTCTGCGCTCCGTCTTCCTCAACCTCTCTCCCACGCGGCTGAACCCAGCGCCGAGTGAATGAGCGCATCTGCCGCCGCGCGCAGCACCCGAGTCTGACTAACCTACTTCATTATTCCCGGCGTGCGACGAGCCTCTCCGACAGCGACAGACTGAGGAACGCAGCCGTCGATCTGCTCGTCGCCTAGGACGGGACTAAACCAGCTTCCCGTGCTTTTATGTTATTCGTTTTCCTCTGGTTATCTCTGGCGGCGAAACGTGCAGTTGAAACCTAGCATAGCAGAGTGGCTTTGCCCTTAACACACCCCCACCCCATCCTTACCTCTTCCCCACTCCCCCTCGCGCTCCGTAAACTGGGAAAGGCTATCGTTCCTGTTGAAAGCAGCTCACAAGAAACGGACATACTGACACTATCTCCCCTTTGCCTGAAGGCCTCTCTTGTCCTCTCTCTATCTTTCTGTTAACAATGGAGCCAGCCCTCTCTGAAAGCACTCTGTCACCTCCAAGGAATAATCTTTTCCCCCTGACTTCATTACAATGGCACCCTAAATATGGACTCCCTCTGCCAACCCTTCTTGTCAGCCGTGGTCTTAAAGAGAAGATGCCTGTGTGTATCATGTGCGTTCCGGTGACAAGGGTAATTAATAGCCTCAGGAGACTCAGGTTTGACTGATTTAAATGCCGAGAAGGATAATCAGTAAACATGCGCACCTCTATCAGTTAACACACACACACACACACGCACACACACGGAACTTTCTCCCCTCCTTTGTTCTTTGGCCCTATTCACGGATTTTAAACATTATGAACATGGAGTCCTAAAACATGAGTGTAAGCTTGTGCTCATCTGTTAGAAGCAGCTAGTTGCAATTGATATCCTGCAAAACCACAGCCATTCACACACACACACACACACACACACACACACACACACACACGGCAGGTCCTTCCTGCTCTGCTGCACTGAGGTCTGTTCGCTGTCCATCAAAATTACACACTGTCTGTTTTGATCATAACGAAGGCCGAAGGATCGCAGGCCACGTACACGTTAACTCGGCAGGCGACACTAAAGCAAAACTAAACACGGCCCCACAATGCTGGAGTCTCCGATTACCGTGAAACTCAAAATGGCTGTAGAAAGTTCCCCCCCTGCACATCTCACTGGTTCAACAGCTCCCCTAGCACCAGAGAGGGGTGCGCCGAGCCCATCCGGGGTGGTAAAACGGGTGTAATCGTGCACAGGGGTATTTACGGCAGGTGTCTACGGACCGGATATGTCACCTAATGTGGCATTCGACCTCAGCTTCAACTGTTCAGACACCAAGGCCTTACTCCGACACCAAGGTCTTACTCGTTCGTGTGGAATTAAAGCGGAGGTCGCATTCAGGAAATAGTCGTCAAGGATCCGGGTGAAAGTGCAGCTTGCCCTAAAAGACCTTTATCTCATGCCTGGTCTCTGTCAAGTGAACACAATAATGCATTTTATATTGTTATGTTTTATTAGCGTACTGCTTGAGTTTCAGCGACGTTTACATTCATCCAGGTTATTCACACACATAAGCTAGAGCAGCATGTTTATTTTTTTACTTGCAAGTCACGGTGTGTCGTGTGTGAATGCTCAGTGCTGATTCCCTTCTCATTTGTTGGCCAGATGTCTCATCATCCCTTCTTTTCCTGCTACTGGGCCCAGTCAGGTGTTCACGTTGCAATAAACGTCACGTTCAAACGTCACGTGCAACAGTGATTTGGGTTAAAGGTCAGGATCCAGTTTGACTGAAGTCACAAGCAAAACACTTTCGAAGTAGGTGAGATGAACCTGATTAGATTAATATTTTTTAATCTTTATTGTTTCTGCGGAAAAGCGGAGGAGAGGGGAAGCAGATGTGATGGATAAGAAGTAGACAGAGGAAGAGCGACGGGTGAAGGGAAGAAGTGCGAGTGAGTGAGCACAGAGAGAGAGAGAGAGACGCGGGCAGGATAAGGACCAAGCGAGATTTCCTATTCCGTCAGACCGCGAGTTGCTCATTCATTATTTTGTGGAAGCAATTACCACAGCCACCTGCTTTATCTACTGTATTCATTGTTTCCAGAGCTGTCTGAGCCTCAACCCCCCCTACGTCTCCTATCTCTGTTTCAGTCTTCTTTCTTTCTTATTCTTTCTTTCTCTATTGTTTTATTCTCATTATTTCTCTCTCCTCATTTCTCTGTCACCCTCCCCCTCTCTCTGTCTCTCAGTAATGGTGGTTCTGAATGTGTAGCTTAGCTTGTGCTGATTAAAAGAACACCATTTCACTGTGTTAATAATGAATGGCTCTCTCTCTCTCTCTCTCTCTCTCTCTCTCTCTCTCTCTCACACACACACACACACACGGTGTGTATCACGCAATCCATTTATGTTCTTTCCTTAAGGAGGTCAGGGACGCGTGCATATGTGTGCATGTCTTTGCGAGTGTAACGCTGGGTAATTTATATGGTACATTCGGCCTGCTCCCCGTCCTAAAACTAAGTGCTGTCCTGTAGCTTGAAATATATAAAAAAGCATCTACTTACAGCGTACAAGACACAGAAGCACAAGCACTAATCATCATTACATGAACCTAACTGCAGCCAAGCAACTAGCCACTAGCCAAATATATCCAGACTCCTAATCCCCTCTGAACAGAAAAGTAGCTTTTCTTTTTAAAGTTCGTACTAATGTGTGCATTTCTCAGGAGAAACATAATACTGAAAAATGTTTTCTTTTACATTTTAAATACTTGAACATTTACTACTTCATAATTATATATGACACAAGTTTTATTTTGTTGTGCCATAGAGGCCATAGTGTTATAGTAATATGATAACGTTCAGAGAGAGCAGTGAAGTGTTATCATTCCACTCTGCTCTGTCTTTTTAAAACAAATTATTAATGTTTCCTCCCCATACATTTTGCTTAAGATTAAATGAAAATTTCCACTGAATGTAAAGAGGAAAAAAACATTTTGGTCACACTGGCAGTGTGTAATTATTGTAATTATTGTATTGGACTATCATTGTTCCTTGAATGGCTGACAACTTGGTTCTGTGATCCATTTGGTCCAGCAAGACCTTTCATAAACGTTGGCTGTGCTCCATTTCTGTTAGAAAAAAATATATAATAAGAAGATATAAAGAATAATAGGCACCCTATCATGTAGTGAGAAAAGACTAAAGTTTCTTCTGATTTCTTGTTAGTCTTGACAAGGCCAAAATCCAGAGAATTTAGGGAAATACCCCTGGATGCTTCCTGAAAATAACACAGAAGTGAACATGGGGCTAAACTCAGAATTCACTGGCACTGAGAATTCAGGTAATAAATTAAGATGTGAACGAGCTTGTTCATGAACAAAACATAACTCTGTATTTTTCCCCACAGATGGGAAAGAGTCACTGAACTGTTGCTGAGTGTGAAAGTGAGAAGCAGGTTACCAAATTAATTGATGAATACACAAAACCTGAGACAGCTGCTTCAGATACTCAGAGGACACAGGAAAGACTTTCGGTCATTATATGTCACTGAACAACGACTTGCCAGATGTAAGTGAGAATGTAATTACCTCGTAGCTCATTTAAAACAGCACTGTTTATGGGTACAGTTTTGGGCTGGATAGCAACATAGCAAGCAGCTAAGAGTCCTGCCACACACAGCGCCAAAATGCCAGTGAATCAGACCAAGGTACACATTTCACCAGACAGGTAGCACAACAGGATTGTCAAATGTTTAGTAAGGAAAGTAAAAACTGTACTGACACTACAGGCCCCCGAGCGTAACACAGTTGGAGCATGTCAATCGTTGTCAAGAAACCCGTGCAATTAACAAAACATGACGATCGAGGGGTGAAACATACCAGGCAGAACAAGCGCTGTGGGGCACCAGGGCTGTGGGGCAACAGGGCTGTTGAGCACCATGGCTGCATGGGGCACCAGGGCTGTGGGGCAACAGGGCTGTTGAGCACCATGGCTGTGTGGGGCACCAGGGCTGTGGGGCAATAGGGCTGTGGAGCACCAGGGCTGTGGGACACCAGGGCTCTAAATGGAGCACCAGGGCTGTTGATGGAGTACCAGAACTGTGCAGCACCAGGGCTGTGGGGCACCAGGGCTGTCAGGCACCAGGGCTGTGTGGGGCACCAGGGCTATGGGGCACCAGGGCTGTGGATGGAGCAGCAGGGCTGTGGAGCACCAGGGCTGTGGATGGAGCATCAGGATTGTGGAGCACCAGGGCTGTGGGGCACCAGGGCTGTGTGGGGCACCAGGGCTGTGGAGCACCAGGGCTGTGGGGCACCAGGGCTGTGGGGCACCAGGGCTGTGGAGCACCAGGGCTGTGGATGGAGCACCAGGGCTGTGTGGGGCACCAGGGCTGTGGGGCACCAGGGCTGTGGATGGAGCACCAGGGCTGTGGGGCACCAGGGCTGTGGAGCTCAGCCCATTCGAAATCATCACTAGGAGTCCAAGAGTCCCAGAGGGTGTCTGACTGGAAAGTTAAAGTTATTCCTCGGCTGCTCTCAGGATTCAGCCCTCAACAGCTCAGGAATCTTTGAATCTGGTTGTCAAATCCCAGGTCACACGTAGTAAAAGTGTCCGTGCAGTCATTCCGGCACAATGGGTCATGGTGGAAAAAAGCATCGTAAACAAACTGCGGAGGCCTTGGAAGTCGGAGGGTCCATATCAGGTTGAGGGAGTCCGAACATGCACACGTCATCTCATGTTACATCTCGTAACACTGTAGCTAAGGGGAATGATCAGATGGTTAAAGGTGGTGAAACACTGGGAGTCATAGATGGCTCTGAGTGTGCAGACAGGTACCTGGTACAGGTATAGGAGCAATTGATAACTACACCACTGTCCACATGATCATTGCATCCTCGCTTTTTAAATCAAGGATGTCTGGTATCGAGTGTGTACTCATAACAACGTGTGGGAGTGGTGTACCTGAATGCCATACCTACTGGAATAAACGTATGACATTGACTATATTTGTGGTATTGCATGGCATTGTGAATGCTGGTATATAAATATGAATAAAGAACAATCCAGTGAGTAACTGTAGTAAAGACGTACACAAAGTATATATATATATATATATATATATATATATATATATATATATATATATATATATATATATATATATAGAGAGAGAGAGAGAGAGAGAGAGAGAGAGAGAGAGAGAGAGAAAGAGAGAGAGAGAGAGAAAGCGAGAGCACTTTGCATACACAGCTGATGAAGGACCCCTGTCCGAAACAGTGGAAGCTGTGAGAACAGTCTCTGTTCCCTCACGGCTCCTTGCGAGGGTCAGGTGGTCTTTCTCCCTGAGTCAGCCAGCTGCAGCCTCCCTCTGTCATTCGTCTTCCTCATCCTCTCCTTCCTAACGTCTCTTTGACCTCCCTGGTCCAGCCGCCAGTCTGTGGTGGACCGACACGCTACTGACTGCGACCCTCTGTAAACACCAAGAATGTAAAGGTCTGGTCTCCTGACTCACCTCGCCAAACTTCTAACAAGGAAAAGCAAGCTAAGATTTTAATTAGCGCCCTGGGAGATGATGGAGCAAGGAGTAGACCCCAGTCCACTGTTTTTTTGGGGGGAAGGTCTTGTCATGTTTCCAATTAGCTCTTTATAGAAAGCGCTTCTGACAATGGTCTGATTTTCATCCATTGACTTGCAGACTACACAGAGTCAGATTGGATGTCTGTTGATTTCCCTGCAGTTGTTCAGCGGATGAGGTGAGTTCAGAGCAAAAACACCGGGGTGCCATTTACGTTTTGAAAAAGTGGAGTTGAAAACATGTATATTGACTCATTAGGGGTTCCAGACGTCCTTCTGTTCTCTCGAGACAGGAGTTGTTTCCGAGAACAAACCTGATTAGCTGAGTAAGTTCAGTTATCTAGTTTATTGAAAACAATTCAATTTATCTTAGCTGTCTTGAGTTATTTTATTTGCACATTCTGTAGTTATTAGCACACATTCCACAACTTAATACATATGACTCCAATAAAGCAAAGAGCAGGCCAGCGAGTGAGACTTCCTAGGCAGATGTCCACGTCACATCGATCCAGCAGTGTCCGGCTGAGAGGAAAGCAATAGCTTGACTGCTATAACTGTAGACGGCTTGTGTGGCCGACTTCAAAATGTTGAATCAAATCAACAGCGGAGAAGAGCTGCTGCCTCCAAGTTTAAGGATTCACACCGGAATGCCGTTGTCTTTCAAAGGAGGTAGAGAAGGTGTTGGGGGTGGGGTGGGGTGTGGTGTGGTGGGGGCTATGTCAGGCGCTTCAAAGAGAAACAGCCAGCAGAGGAAGAGAGGTGGAGGGTACCAGGGACAGGCAGACTGTACTAATCACACGGGCTGAACAGCTTCCAAAGAAGTCCGAAGGTCAGGGACTAAAAACACCTGCTGCAGTGGTGTGTGTGTGTGTGTGCATGTGTGTAGGTTGGCGGGGGGACAGGTGTGTGCATCTCTGGGTTTGAGTGTGTTTGTATACAGGTTAGGGGAGACAGGTGGGTGTGTCCTTGGTTTTGACTGTGTGTTCGTGTGTGTGTGTGTGTGTGTGTGTGTGTGTGTGTGTGTGTGTGTGTGTGTGTGTGTGTTTGTGTGTGTGTGTGTTTGTGTGAGGAGTGGGATGGGTGAGTGTATCCATGGTTTTGAGGTTTTGAGTGTGTGTGTGTGTGTGTGTGTGTGTGTGTGTGTGTGTGTGTGTGTGTGTGTGTGTGTGTGCGTTAGCCTTGAGATGACTGTTCAGACTAGCTGAAGTGCAGTTGAGCTTCATCTGGGTTCAGATTAAAGTGTATTATGGTCATTTGACAAAATGCTCCAAATTGTAGGTCTGAAAGTGAGGAACCTAAAGATGCACAATTAAAACAAGGAGAGCTAGAAAAGGCTCCTCTTCTCTCTCTCTCTCTCTCTCTCTCTCTCTCTCTCTCGCTCTCTGTACATGTTTACATATTCTTTATAGACTGATATCACCTACAGCCTTGTTTATTTTGTGGACAGCAGCATAACTCTGTGTGTGAGAGCTTTATCTTTGTTTCTCATTTCATAGAGAGATTCAGTCAGATTTCCAGTCACTGTCTCAGTCCTGGTTTGTTGTCTTGATGCAGCTTTCCTGCAAGCCATCATTAGACTCGGAACTCGAAATCATGCGGTTGTCAGGGGAGCTGGGGGTTCGGCTGCTGTGGAGACGTAACCGCGGTAACCCCATCATTGCTTCCCGACTCTGTTTCCATGGCGCTGTTTCTCGCCATGACTTCTTGGGAGGTTGGTGGTGGTGGTGGTGGGGTGATGGTGGTGGGGGTGGTGGTGGTGATGGTGATGGAAGGGGTTGTGGGTGTGGTGGTGTGGTGATGGGGGTGGGGTGGGTTAATGGGGTGGTGGTGGGGTAGTGGTAGTGGTGGTGGTGGGGTGGGGGTGGCGGGTGTGGTGCTGGGGGTGTGGTGGTGGGGTGGTGGGGTGGTTTTGTGGTAGTGGGGGTAGTGGGCGTGGTGGTGTGGTGATGGGGTGGGGGTGGGTTAATGGGGTGGTGGTGGTAGTGGTGGGGGTGGCGGGTGTGGTGCTGAGGGTGTGGTGGTGGGGCGGTGGTGTGGTTTTGTGGTGGTGGGGGTAGTGGTAGTGGTGGGTGTGGTGGTGGGGGGTGTGCTGGTGGGGTGGTGGGGTGGTTTTGTGGTGGTGGGGGTAGTGGTAATGGTGGGTGTGGTGGTGGGGTGGTGGTAGTGGTGGGTGTGGTGGTGGGGTGGTGGTGTGGTTTTGTGGTGGTGGGGGTAGTGGTAGTGGTGGTGGTAGTGGTGGGGGTGGTGCTGGGGTGGTGGTAGTGGTGGGTGTGGTGGTGGGGTGGTGGTGTGGTTTTGTGGTGGTGGGGGTAGTGGTAGTGGTGGTGGTAGTGGTGGGGGGTGTGCTGGGGGTGTGGTGGGGTGGTTTTGTGGTGGTGGGGTGGTGGTAATGGTGGGTGTGGTGGTGGGGTGGTGGTGTGGTTTTGTGGTGGTGGGGGTAGTGGTAGTGGTGGTGGTAGTGGTGGGGGGTGTGCTGGGGGTGTGGTGGGGTGGTTTTGTGGTGGTGGGGGTAGTGGTAGTGGTGGGTGTGGTGGTGGGGTGGTGGTGTGGTTTTGTGGTGGTGGGGGTAGTGGTAGTGGTGGGTGTGGTGGTGCTGGGGGTGGGGTGGTGAGGTGGTGGGGTGGTTTTGTGGTGGTGGGGGTAGTGGTAGTGGTGGTGGTAGTGGTGGGGGTGTGCTGGGGGTGTGGTGGTGTGGTTTTGTGGTGGTGGGGGTAGTGGTAGTGGTGGGTGTGGTGGTGGGGGGTGTGCTGGTGGGGTGGTGGGGTGGTTTTGTGGTGGTGGGGGTAGTGGTAATGGTGGGTGTGGTGGTGGGGTGGTGGTGTGGTTTTGTGGTGGTGGGGGTAGTGGTAGTGGTGGGTGTGGTGGTGGGGGTGTGCTGGTGGGGTGTCTAGTCTGCTGGATCCAAGTTCAGTCTGCCAAATGCACTCCACTGAACCCCCAGCATACGCTGACCCCACACGTGCACGTACGCCACATTCTGACGCCACCATTTGGCTTTGGAATGTTCAGGAAGCGGCCGGATGAACCATCGTGAATGGGGGGTAACGCAGTAGAGGCGTCTCAGTGACACACACAAAGCTCATTGTTAGAGTGCGCCAGCATGTCATGCAGGAAAGCTGCTCGCCGTCTTCCAGTGTGAACGGGGTTGGTGTTTTTCGGCCTAATGATGTCCTGGTCTCTGACCTGCGTTGCCACCTGGACGCCTTGGGTCAAACAAACACAACTCCACTGGATTTCTTCATGGCAAAAAGTAAAGCCCATAGTAAAACTATAGTCTGCTCTTGTCTGTTTGTGTGGAATGGCTTTGTGCTTTGTGTGTGTGTACGTGTGAGTGTGTGTGTGTGTGTGTGTGTGTGTGTGTGTGTGTGTGTGTGTGTGTGTGTGTGTGTGTGTGTGTGTGTGCGTGTGTGTGAGAGACTGTGTGTGACTCTGTGTTATGTTTCCCTAATTTAAAAGTTCTATGATTATAATCAGACAGTAAGCAGGTGTCAACAGCCTATTCAGGGATCCATTACAGGTATGTACCTGTGTGTGTGTGTGTGTGTGTGTGTGTGTGTGTGTGTGTGTGTGTGTGTGTGTGTGTACACATGTGTCTGTATTGGTGTTTGAGATGGCCATTTGAGTCTAAGCTTTGGATCTTGGATCTGTAGGTTTATGTAACATATCCATTTATAGATATCATCGTCAAAATCCACCGAGTTACATAAGGCTAGCTTTCTCTCTCTCTCTCTCTCTCTCTCTCTCTCTCTCTCTCTCTCTCTCTCTCTCTCTCTCTCTCTTTGCTGATAAACTCGCCGGTTTGGCGGGACAGTGTTTGCCAAATCCTTTATCGGTGCAGAGGAGAGGAGGCATTCCGGCAGAGGCAGTTGCCATGGCAACACTGCTACTTGCGGCAGTGGTGGAAAGAGCACGACGTTTGGTGGAGAGAGAGAACGAGTTAGTGAAAGAGTTTAAGTCAGGTTTGGTCCTAAAAAAACACCACATACACAAATAGAAGCCTCAAAAGTAACTCAGAAATAAAGTGACATAAAACGTAATAATAGATTTAACGCTATAAATATCATACCGTGTTTATGCGGTCGGTTAAGAGATTTCTCGGGCACGTTTGGCGCCCTCTAGGCATGCAGTTCCGTTAGGTAAGGAGTACAGTTGGTTCCTGAGTCTATAAATAGCTCGGCCTGCATTCAGACCGAGTGGAACGGATCAAACTGCGCGGGACAGCAGTGATTTACCGAGCACGCCGTTACAGAGCGTGTCAGACAACTTACCGCTGTATGGAATCCTGAGAAGATGTACAAATTACAAAATGTGCTTATTACGAATTCAGAAGGTACAAGAAAATGCAGTAAAATCATAATTTTGTGTAGAGCATAATAACGGCTCTTCCAAAATGAAATAAATAAAAAGAAAGATGTATAAGCTATTAACTTACCAGATTGAATGCTATTTAAGCATGATGGTTACAAAATGCTCGGGACATTTCTGACCAGTCCTTTCAGTGGGATAAACTTGGCATGCTGCAGGTACACGCACTGGACTGTCCAAGGTGTGACATGTACTCACCAGGTGCTCCGTTGCCAAGGGAGCCCCCTTCCCCCACCATGTCTGTACTCCTACCCACCCATTTTGTCACCAAGCAGGTGAAGGAGATTGATAATGGGTCCGCTGAGCACGCATGGCCGGCATGGCCTCACATGCTTCCTGAGTGTGCCAGCAATGGCACAGCGTGTGGCACTGCTGGGATTCAAACCCAGGTCCAGACTTTTGGGGTCGACCTTGACTTTGCTCTCTAGAAGTAATTCTGTTATCTTGGCTGTTGGGTGTTTTTGTCAGGAAATATGCCTGTAGATTAGAGTGTTCTTTCACCTACACACTTCTACTTATATTCATGTTTATATATACATATATAAAGATGCTTGGATCCTAGCAAACTATAACTTAAGGCGTTGTTTTTCCCAGCAACTCTGCTTCCCAAATGTGCAGAAAACATTCTCTTCTTTGATTGTTGATGGTCTTTGTCCTGCTCCTGAATATTACAGAAAGTTAAACTCTTCAGGGCTGGAGCCCTCCAGGAGCAGTGGAGCAGTTAAACTCTTCAGGGCTGGAAGTCCAGGAGCAGTGGGGCAGTTAAACTCTTCAGGGCTGGAGGCCTCCAGGAGCAGTGGGGCAGTTAAACTCTTCAGGGCTGGAGATCTCCAGGAGCAGTGGGGCAGTTAAGAGAAGTCCAGGAAGCCATCTGGCTGCAAGCTGGTGACACACAGGACAGGCACTCCAGGAAATGCTCAGTGGGCGTGGCATGGCTCTCCTGGAGGGTGAGGTGTGAGCAGGTGCTGGTTTGTGACTCATACTAGTCCCCTCCCTCCCGGGCCCCTCAAACACGGCTGGTGACACCTGGTCATGACTTACGGCTCTCCTCTGTATGCATATTGTTCAGCCTCACTGTAACGAGCAAACACACACACACACCGCACTGTATAGGAAGAGCAACACACCGTAAGTGGCCCATTTCTCTGACGGCCCATAATTCCCCTCTTCGTCATGATACTGCAGCAACACATCAGGTGTCTGATTATAGTTATCCTAGTACCGGAAAATCAACGTGCACCGGTGGGAAGGAGGGCGTGGTGGTCCAAGGAATGAAGCAACCACCACCCACAAATACAGAAGTGTAACCTCGGTCTAACAGCACTTTTAGAGGCTAAATTCACAGATGTCAAATCAATTCATCTGAAAATGCGGCTCAGATTCAAACTTACTGACCAAAAATGGCAAGAAAGAAGAAGAATCTTGTCACCTTTCTAAATGATCTGTCTTCCTTTCTCTTCCCTCTCTCACTTTCTCTCTCTCTCTCTCTACCTCTCTCCCTCTCACTCTCTCTCTCTCTCTCCCTGCTCTCCCTAACTCTCTCCCCCTCTCACTATCTCACTCCCTGTCTCACTTTCTCTCTCTCTCTCTACCTCTCTCTCTCCCTCACTCTCTCTCTCTCTCCCTGCTCTCTCCCTAACTCTCTCCCCCCTCTCACTATCTCACTCCCTGTCTCTCTCTCTCTCTCTCCCTGCTCTCTCCCTAACTCTCTCCCCCCTCTCACTATCTCACTCCCTGTCTCTCTCTCTCTCTCTCCCTGCCTCCCTGCTCTCTCCCTAACTCTCTCCCCCCTCTCACTATCTCTCTCTCTCTCTCTCTCTCTCTCTCTCTCTCTCTCCCTGCTCTCTCCCTAACTCTCTCCCCCTCTCAC
>NC_137507.1:17472500-17477500 GCF_041902795.1 Electrophorus electricus
GAACAGTCCATGTACAGTAGACACATGAACAGTCCATGTCCAGTAGACACATGAACAGTCCGTGTCCAGTAGACACATAAACAGTCCATGTTTAGTAGACGCATGAACAGTCCATGTTCAGTAGACGCATGAACAGTCCATGTTCAGTAGACACGTGCCAGCAGTTAGCATGCAGTTCCGGCAAGTTTATCTGTAGCAGCATAACTAAAGGGAGAACCAGAGGAAGACCCCAGTTCTGAGAGCTCTGTGAAATGGCTGGACAACAGAATCAACTCCTCAGATTACCAGAAAAGTCTACCAGCAGGGCCTCCTGAGGCCCTGCACCTGCATATACAGGATTTTTAAATTGAGAGTGTGTCTGAGTCGTGAATTAAAGGTTGTTCCATAACTGAGGGGCTTTAGATAGGAGAAAATTCTTTCACCGGCTGTATATTAGTAATTCTAGGAACAGAGAAACCCTACATTTTGAGTAGCGAGGTAGGTTATAGTATACAGTGAATTCACTCAGATACTGTGGGGCCAGACCATTTAGTGGATTATATGTCAACAAGAGTATTTTAAAATCAATTAAAAAATTGTAAAAAAAAAAAAAAAAAAAAAAAAAAAAAGTGTAGAGATGAAAGAACAAGACTAACATGGTCCAACTTTCTAGTTCTTTTAAGGACGCTGTTGTATTCTGTACAAGTTGACATTTAATAACTTTTAGTGTCATTTCAATAATCCAATCTTAATAAGTGTGGGCCAATATCTCTGCATCTGATGGGGAAATTATACGTCTCAGTTTGGCAATATTATATAAATATACAAAGGCAGTTTTAGGAATATTACATATGTGAATGTCAAATAAGAGAGCCACTGAAAAGCTACTGAAAAGCCATCAAGATTGATTGAAAGGTTAGATCCTTTGTCTCTTAGAGCCTTGAGTCCTGGTAGTAGTACCTCAATCTTATCAAAGTTCAGAAGGACACGGTTAATTGCCATCCTGTTTTTATTTCCTTCACCAGTCCTCAATTTTGTTAAGTGTATGGGCTTGATCAGGATTAGCAGAGTTATATAACCTAGTATCATCCACATAACAATGGAAGCTAATGCCACGTTTATGAAGAATTGTGCCTAAGTGGCATATATATTCACAATAATAAGGCACATGGTGTTGACCCTTGTGGCATGCCGTATTTTACTTTTTTAAGCTCAAAGCATTCATTATGTACATGGGCAAATTGATAGCAGTCAGATAAGACTATACCAGGAGAGGGCTTGGCCTCTAATGCTAATGAGGGTCTAAATGCAGACTCAAATCATTCATGGACATCAGTTGTTTGCAAAGAAGTGCATAATTGCACTAAAACTGATTTTTCTAGCATTTAGTATTTTTTTGTGTTATGTGTATTAGGTTATTAGATATTACCAGATATTGGACATATATTTCCACCTGTGTATAATGTTATGTCCATAAGATCATTTGACATTTTATAAGACTGTAAACATATCTTTCTCCTGTTCATCTGATTTGGTTGAACTGGGATTGACCCTGATCTTTAAGGTTAAAACATAGAATGAACTTAATCCCACTGGCTCTCATCATCTTGTGTTTGTGCGTGTGTGTGTGTGTGTGTGTGTGTGTGTGTGTGTGTGTGTGTGTGTGTGTGTGTGTGTGTGTGTGTGTGTGTGTGTGTGTTTGTGTGTGTGTGTGTCTGTGTGTGTGTGTGTGTGTGTGTGTGTGTGTGTGTGTGTGTGTGTGTATGTTTGTAAGAGAGTGAAAATACAAATGAAGATTAATTATTGGCAATAGGTAGGAAATGTTAAAGGGAATGAATGCCTTGGGCTGTCCTGGAGGTGAGGAAGTACCTTTCCTTTTACCAGTAGTATCAGTGACACTGAGGTCACTTCCTGTTCTTGCGTTAGCCAACAAATGTGACCTGCAGCAACAAAATGCTTAAAAACAAAACGCAAACATTGATGCTATATTAATTTTGTCTAGTTCTGATTGTATCCCCCCACCCAAAAAACAAACCAAGTTGGAGGCATGTATTTGCTCTCTCCTTTTTCCTGCACATTCCATGTAATAAAACGGCAGTTTTTACTGACAAAGTTTTTACTTACCTTCTAAACATTCCTCCTGTGCTATTTATAATGTGGCATTTTCATTTGGTAAGATCGTTTGATATGATACAGTTTTATTGTTATTTTATGTTATACTTTATTGTTATGTTATACTTCTTGGCTACTGTGAGAAGTCTTCATAATGTGCACATAAGCCTAGCTAGAACATATGTCATGTGCTCAGTTATTGCAGTAACTATTCTATCACCATTCTATCACACTGGAAAATCACATGTGGATAAGAATGTTCTTTGACCAACACCTCCATAAAACCAGGACATGGTCCTGGATCTCCAGTTCTCATTCTCTGCCCAGGACCCAGACATGCAGGTTTCTGCTCTATAACATCAGGGAGGATTCAGCTATTTCTTTCCAGAGAAGCCGCTCAGTTGCTTGTCCCTCTTCATCTCCAGACTGGAATAGTTCAGCTCACTCCTGAGCGTGCCCCCAGAACCCGTAACCGATCCGCCATGCAGCTCAAAGGTTCGCACTCGTTCTTCCCAACTTCTCCCGCGACGCTCCACTGCTGCGTTCCCCCCATCGTCTTCGCTTAGGTCCTGCCGTCGGAATGAAGGATTCCGACGCTACTCTACAAAACCCAAGTCGGCGCTGCGCCCTCCTATGCGAGCACGCCGCGCCCTGCGACCTTCACGCTTGCTCTTGAACTGCCACGCCGCAAGAAAAAGAAAAGACGTGACCCGGTACGCGTTTACTAACACCTAGATGGCGAAGGGAAGTTCCGCTCGCTGTCCGTGCACAAGAGTCGCTTGCTCTTTTCACACCTACACACCCCATCTCCTCAAAGCACACTTGAACAAGCTCTAGTTACTCCGTATTTTCAATTCACTCAGTCCACACATTAATGCTGCACTTCAAGTATAAATATTCTATATACATTCTTATAGTATACTTTTGTTACATGTGTGTAATATCCTGGTGTTTTTCTCTGACAGGTTCTATCTTTATGGGATTCTTATACTCTGGCCTAATGTATTAGCACAAGGATTTATCCACGGAGACCGCAAAGTATTTTTGTCTGAACAAGAGCATCTGCTAAACGCTGTAAATGTAAATGCAAATGTCATTTGTATCAGATATGATCGAGTCAATTGGCTGGGATTGGGGGGGGGTGATAATGATTTAGCATACGCGTTTTATATCATTTCTTCTGATATTCCGTTTATTTGATAATAGCTTTGATTTTTGCTTGACATGTCTGGAGTTTTAAAAGGTTTCAGGGATGTGCACAGTGACTGCTGCTCAGTCCTTGAAGGATTTACAGACTGAAGAGTATTTCAAGGACTATTTTACATCATAAATGTTGCATACTGAACATGAAAAAGATATATCTATCAGTAAAATATTATTTTCGATCTTTTTTGGGTTTTTTTTTTTAAGTTAAGCCTAAAACTAAAAGAAAAATACAGGCTATTTTTATTATTTCAAATTAACATCTCTCATAGGTCTTTTCAGACTAAATGTGATCACATGACTAGTCACATGACTGTAGTGGAGCACAGCTGGCCTTACCTTTTCACTGGGGGGCCAAGGCCATATGGCTTGATTGTTTGGTTGTGGTCTTTGATTTCAGAAATAACAATATGATGCCTAACACTATCACAGTTGCCATGCACAAGACATATCATTTCCTGTTGCCATTCTGAGAGGTGAAATCTGCTATGTGAGTGCCAAACAGCATTGTGTGTGTGTGTGTGTGTGTGTGTGTGTGTGTGTGTGTTCTGGTGCTTGTAGGCCAAGGCTGAGAACATTGTTTTGGAACAGAGTCAGTCTGAAGACACAGGTGCTGTCTTGCTGAGTTGTGGGCATTGTGTGAATGTTAATTAAATGCGTGGTGTATCCAGGAGCTTTGATTGGTAATCCCTGTTTAATTGTGTGTGTGTGTGTGTGTGTGTGTGTGTGTGTGTGTGTGTACGAGTGCATGTGTGTGAGAATAGGTGGATGCTTGCCATGAATGACGCAAGCCTAACATTGACAATTTCAGGGTTATTGCATGTATGTGTGAGTACTTGTGGGAACATGAGATGGTGTTTGGGGAGCGCTTATCGCGTGTGTGAATTAACGTGTGTGTGTGTGTGTGTGTGTGTGTGTGTGTGTCTGTGTGTGTGTGTGTGTGTCGTCACAGCTTGTTCGCTTGGGTCTGGTGGTTTGCCAGCGCAACCCACATAGGAATGTTTTCAGAATAGCCAAAACCAGAACAGAAAACATCTGGTGTCGTGACTGTGTGTGTGTGTGTGTGTGTGTGTGTGTGTGTGTGTGAGTGACAGAGAGAGAGAGTAAACAGCATGCTCAGAAAACATCTCCTGCAAGAGTACACACCTTCTTACAGGCTGCTGATTTAGTGCTAGGAAGAACAGTGCCTGAAACGGATGTCAAGATAATGAGGCACACTGTTAAAGTGATCCCCCCCCCACCCCCGTCTCTCCCTGTATCTCTCTCTTTATCTCTATTTATGTGGGTGTGGGGGGGGTGTGTGCCTACATTCCCATGTGTGTAGGAAAGAACTTTATATTTCATCTTCCTTTAGTCTTTACATCATAGGCGAAATATGACGAGTACATTCATGTGTGCATCTGTGTGTGTGTGTGTGTGTGTGTGTGTGTATGCATGTGTATGCGAGCGCACACGTGTGTGTTTGTGTGTGTGTATCTGTGTGTGCGCGCGCATTTACGTTTGCACACGTGTCGAACTGTCTGAAATGGTACAGGTAGAGACACAGCGGAATAAAGGCACGGCGTCTGATACTGCATACACATGCTGTGTTTATTTATAACGTATTCTAACAAAACTTTAGATTTTTTTGGCAACATTCAGAAAGGGTTTGTCATGAGCAGTACAGTTTTCACTTCTGCAGTTTCGGGGATATGCCCAATAACTGG
>NC_137507.1:17482500-17505000 GCF_041902795.1 Electrophorus electricus
TGTCTGAAGTGCAGAATGCAGAAGTATGCTCACCCACACACACTCTTCTTACTCATTCAATAGTGTGTGTGTGTGTGTGTGTCGGGGAGGGGGGTTGGGTTTGCATTAAAACAAAACCCTTTTCAAAGTCCATTATTACTAGTGACTTCCTGCAGCTGTGCTCATCCTATACTGATCCACCATTTTGGTTTGAACTCAGAGTTTCATAAGCCGATAGCACTGGCCAGGGTGGCGAGTAACCAAAGACCAAGATCTCCACACAGAGTAAAGGAACACGCTCCACCCGCCAGCGACGCTTGGAGAGTCTTCAACCTCGTCATCCCCAACTACTCCAACAGTCACATACTCCCATACCAGTTATCGTGGCTTCTGGCTTTAGTCCATGTAGCAAACATAAATGAAAAAAAATAGGCTTACTGCCCACAAACAACCTTCGGCCCCTTTATTAGAAACGTCTAGGTCACGCCACCACTCAGTGGCCAGTGTATTACGTACGTATATCTTACAGGGGCGTATAGGCGGATGGTTACCAACTGTAGCCTTTTTGCCAGGCACCATGTATCTGACCACAGGACCGCCACTCTCTGGGCGCTGAAGCTTTCTCAACGGAGCAGCAACACATACTGGTGGTATGGGAGAAGATGTTGTGCTGGGATCGGCGCGTCAGGCCCAGCTCGGTCGCTGGAGTCTGTACTCATCACTGCTGGCTTGGCTGGATATTATTGCCACCCCTAGTACATCCAGGAGACAGATGTAGTGTGGTCTGGTCATATTACAGAGAGGATGAATATCACATGCTGCACAGCAATAGGTGAACCATAGTCTCTAATCTTGCATCTACACTTGCTAATAAATACAGTAAATATTCCTAATAAAGTGACCAGTATGTTAAAAAAAATAATAACATCTTCCTATAAAGGGAAGAATTTCTTTTTCCCTTTGAAATGGATGACTTTGATTTATGCCCGTCATTTCCTCTCTTTTTATATTCGCACGTCAGACAGCTATTGGATAACGACGGCAATAATAATGCTAATGGCAATAATAACGGCTCGTATAACTAACTAATGTGGCTCCATAGATCACGGAGTGATTGCTCCGTGGAGAAGGAGAGGGTAATAGGACAGAACAGTGTAATGATCCTGACTGCAGCTCTGGGACTGATGGGAGCCTCATGTTTATTGAGCTAACGCGAGCGTGATGGGGCGCCGAAATCGGAGGGGCTCAGGGCGGGTTATCGCCGGGCTTTGGGGGCGTCGCCGGCGGCACGGGCCTTTGGACCGGACCCCTCTCCATGGGTTCGAGCTGATCCCTGGGCGACGGCCCATTCGTTGGCAGCGGTGTAGCGTGAAATTCGACTCGGCACGGCTGCGGGTTTTATTATGCATAAAGAGGAAGGCGCAGCGTAATGAGAAATGCTTCTACCGGTCTCCAGGTGGAATGTTCAGGAAGCGATGGTGGAGGGAGGAACGAGGCCAAGTCCCCAGACCTCCGGCTCTGTTACGACTCCCGTTTCGGACTCACATCCGTTCGGGAGTCGTCGTCGGCCGAGCTACGCACGTCGCCGATCGGAGGAAACCTGGATAGTCCAACGTGGAAAAGACAAAAGGTGAAAAGCTCACCACTACGTCCGCAGAGCACAGTGGAATTTGAGATACTCGGGGGGGTTCTTTAGTAGAACAGAATGGGAGATTGTACATGTGAGATGCTGAGGATGTTCTTCGGTTGCTAGCGTGACAACATGATGTATTATAAGTCTGAGGAACCGAGGTTTGCCAGCGGTGAACTGGCAGGGTGGCGTCTGTTTCAGGCTGGCTTTAATGTGCAAAGGTATTCCCTTTTACGTAATCTGCTAGAGCCTGTTTGCCTCTGAAGTCTTGACATGAACTTTTATGAGAAGAATTGTGTGTGTGTGTGTGCGTATGCACAAGCCTTTTTTATCGGATTTAGGTAGTGTAGTGTATTGTGTGTGTGCGTGTGTGCGTGCGTGTGTGTGCGCGTGGTGCATAGGCAGGGGGTTAGTGCACGTGTCCAAGTTCCATGTCTGTTATTCCTCTGGGTCCTTAGCAGAGGGTGTACGGCTGTGTCACCTGACTTTGGAGGGATGTGGAGTAACACACTGGCTCCACAGGTAAACACGTCCTTAAGAGGATTTCTCCATGACAGCTCGCCAGTGTGTGTGTGTGTGTGTGTGTGTGTGTGTGTGTGTGTGTGTGTGTGTGTGTGTGTGTGTAAGAGAGAGAGAGAGAGAGAAAGAGTGTAAGTGTCTGGGGAGAAGCCAGTATAAGGCAGATGGGGTTAGGGTGAAGTTTACCGTAACCCCAATCTCAAGCCTAATCCATCCTAAAGGGAACATGACTGAACATGATTCCAATTCCAAAGCCCGACTACAAACAAAACGAGACAGAGTGATGGCTCCTTCAACCCTGTCTGCCTCTAAAAAGACCCACACACACACGCACACATACACACACATACACTCACACACATGTACACGCACATGAACAAAAACACGCTCTCTCGTGACAAACTAACACTCTCATCTGTTACTCATTGTATTGTATGTCTTGTATTACTGTAGGAGATCGACCATTAACCATGACTAAAAACAGACTGTGGTGTACATACAGACGGCTCACTTAAATGTCTGAAATCAGAAATCAGATTTGGAAATGTTTTGGAGGTGTCTGAAATTGAACTTTGACCTCAGAGACAATTGCTTGTTGATCTGTAAGTGGGTAGTAGCTGTAGCCTTCACAGATTCCAGTCAGCTCGGAAGTTCTCCAATAACGCTCATCACTGTAAGAGTATGCAGCACATGTGTGTTTCTCCCACCCACTCATATTGTTGAGGCATGAGCTCAGCCTGCACACACACACACACACACACACACACGCGCGCACACACATACACACACACGCACATGCACACACAAGCATGATGGATCAAAAGGCCGAGGGCCTAGTTGTAAAAAAGTACATGACATATTTTGCAATGTACTTAGATAGACATGGTAGAGAAAGAGAGAGAGAAAGAGAGAGAGAGAGATTTATGTGCAGAAAAGAAGAGAAAAACCAGGAAGAGGGAAGAGACAGATTTATGTAGAGAGAAGGGCAAAAGGAGAGAGATATAAAGACAGAGAGAGAGAGAGAGAGAGAGAGAGAGAGAGAGAGAGAGAGAAAGAGTGTGTGCGTGTGTGCATGTGTGTGTGTGTGTGTATGTGTGTGTGTGTGTGTGTATGTGTGTATGTCTGTGTGTGTGTGTGTGTGTTTCAGATAGAGCTCTCTCTGTGGTGTCTCATGTTTCAGTCTTAAATCAACCTGGAGGAATCTGAGTCTCTGTCACACAACCGAACACTGAACATCACTCTCAACTGAAAAAAGAAGCCTCTCAACGTTGCACACGTTACATATGTGCATGTGTGCATGTGCATGTTACTGTGAAAAGAGGGAAAGAAACTCCAAATGAGAAACAGATGACCTCTTGCATCATCTGTTTGAGTGTGTGCGCATGTGCACACACACGTGTGTGTGTGTGTGTTTCTGCACCTGCTGCAGAATATCAAACGGTGTCCTATCAAATCACACCACAGTATCTGTAAGACAAGCAGAACTGACAGTTAGACAGTCTTACACAGACATCCATGAGAGAACGTCCAAGTCCACTTACAACGAAGCAAAGGGAGAGAAACTCACTGAGGACTTTTCGGCTCAGTTTGTCCCGGCGACTGTATCCACGGCCGGGATCCCTCCCAGCCGCGAGCCGCTTGACTTGATCCGGCCCTCAGCTGCTCCCACATCCTACTTCGGCTCTGCTCATGTGACCCACTGCATGAGCAACATGGAGGAAGCATCTGAGCACCCAAAGCCTCCATCTTTCCCCACGTGCCGCTCAGTGGAGCTGTGGAAGACAAACCCAGAGGCCAACTTCAGACCGACAGCACGAGTCACCATCAAGTTTAATAGGTTAAATTGGACTTGCCTGCGGTTATTCTGCACAGGCCTGAACCCCCTCAGAGATCTACGGATGGCTACGGATACCGGCTACGGATACCAGCTCCGGAATAGCAACCATCAGCCACCTCCTGTACATGGATGACATCAAGCTGAATGGGCTTTAGCCCCGCCCCCCTCCCAAATAAGAATGCATTAATAGGTTAAATTGTCAGGAGTCCTCCTTCTTATTCAACTGTGCCATCGTGTCTCCAAATTTAAAATATACTGAGATAAGGGGCACTAGGACCTGGGAGAGGTGCTGCTGCTGTACAACAGCCCTGAAACCTGAACCACAATTTCAGTCTGAAAGATTTAATGTTTGGACAATCCGTGCTCTCCTCCGCTCTGCTAAAATCTCAGCCAGTTTGTGTAGTGCTATGTGTGAGACAGAATGTATCTGTATCAGAGGATGTTCCTGAAGACTGGGCAACATCAGCATAAAAGTAAAGAAAATATGTAGTTCTGAATGTCTGAATGTCTGTTACATTTGTATGAAATGAAATTGTCAGACCAACCCTGATGATTGATGAACAAATGCTAATGTAAAGTTATTTAAAATCAAACATGAATTTTACATTAAACAATGCAGCATTTAGGACAGGTGTTAATGGATGGTTCTTTTTCATTTCTGCAACCCCCCTGGGGGGCTTAGCCCCCGTATTCATATATTTCTAGTGACGCCCCTGTCAAGCTGTATGCCAAAAGTGAACAAGACATTGACTCACTAATCTACCTCACCAGGGTATACAGCAACGACATCGGAATGTCATTCAGACTGGATAAGTGTTGGAAGGTGGCTAGAACTGAGGGGAATCACACTACCAGAGGGTAATATAACAGATGTTGAGGGCATCTACAAGTACCTTGGAATCCCAGAGGCAAATGGGAATCAGGAAGAGGCCACAAGGAAAGGAGCTGCAGCCAAATACCTACAAAGAGTGAAGCAAGTCATAAAAAGTCATCTGAACGGGAAGAACAAGATCCGAGCTATCAACACCTACGCCCTGCCAGTCATCAGGTACCCCGCTGGCTTAATAAGCTGCCCTAAGGAGGAGACTGAAGCCTCACAATGCATGGAGGGTTTCATCCCAAATCCAGCACTCTGAGACTGTACATTAAGCGGAAGGAGGGGGGCCGAGGACTAGTGAGCGTCAGAGCCGCTATCCACTATGAAACAACCAAGATCCAGGAATATGCCAAGATAATGGCCTCCAGTGATATAGTGCTTACTGAGTACCTCAGACAGCAGAAACCCGAGGAGGATGGAAATGAGGAAGAACAGGAGCCATCATGGGAGGAAAAATCTCTGCACGGTATGTACCACCAGCAGATAGTGGAAGGGGCTGATATGGAGAAATCCTAACGATGGCTGGAAAAGGCTGGACTGAAAGACAGCACAGAGGCACCAATCATGGCAGAACAGGAACAAGCTCTGAATAGAAGATCAGTAGAGACTGGGATCTACCACACCTGGCTGGAGGTTCCAAAGTTTAACTGGGATACACCCCCCAAGATGGTGGAGATCCTGTGGGACTTCCAGATATACAGACAAAATGGTAATGGCTAACCAAGCAGACATAGTAGTGGTGGACAAACAGCAGAAGATTGCCATAGCGATAGATGTATCGATCCCGAGTGATAGCAACATCAGGAACAGGGAACATGAAAAGCTCGAGAAATACCAAGGGATGAAGGAAGAGATAGAAAAGTTATGGAAGGTTCAGGCAACTGTGGTTCCCATGGTAATCGGAGCTCTAGGAGCCATAACCCCCAAAGTGGGAGAATGACTCCAGCAGATCCCAGTAACAACATCCGAGATCTCGGTTCAGACGCGTGCAGTCCTGGGAACAGCTAAGAGAGTACGTAGGACCCTCAAGCTATTCTTGTATATATCTGCTAATATACCATTACTTTGTCTGGATGGCCTTCAACTAGTTCATGTTTCCCTTGTTACTGCCCCTTGTCCACTGTCAATATTTGTTACACGTTGCAACTTGCAACTAGTAAAAAAAAAAAAAAAGATTTTTTTTATGTTTCACACCTGTGTACATGAACAGAATCGAACAGAATTGAATTAAGTGTAATTGAACTGAAGTCCTACCCAGTCTCAGCGTCAAAGCAGGGCACAGGAGATGGTTTCACATCCACTGGAGCGTGCAGAAGGGGGGAAGGCATCGGCACGTTTGCGGTCGTGCAGGTCAGTCTGTTTACGCCAGCCGGTGTCACCGTTCATTAGGAAATGAAGGGCTCCAGTTGGCCCGGGCCGCCTGAGATGGCACTCACACCCCCAGCCTTAGACCAGGTGGATGTAACATGCAAGTCTGTCAGAGATCTGGGGCAACAAGGTCGTTTCCCTACCGACACCCCCCATACCAAATGTCAACTGGCGGCACACAAAAAACGTTTGGGTTTGGTTTTTTTTGTGTGCGCGTGTGCGATCAATGATCAGTGAACAGAAGAGCCTGCTCCCTCGGTATCGCCACCCACGACACGCCAGCTCTGCATGCACGCGGGGAGTCCTCAGCAGATGATATGCCTGGAGTAAGTTTAGCGTACTTTAAATCTCCAGGAGCAGGGTTGGCACTAAACTCTCCAGGGTGAGAGATCTGCAGGAGCAGGGATGGAGCTCAACTGTCAGGAAAGGAGATCTCCAGGAATAGGGTTGGAGCTAAACTGTCCAGGATAAGAGATCTCCAGGAGCAAGTTTGGAGCTACATTTTGCAGAATGCAGGGTGTGTGATCTCAGGGTTGGGAATAAACTATTCAGGTTAGTTGACAGCCAGGTGTAAGAGCAGGTACACCTGTCGAATATTATTGAATCTGCAATTAACAGAGACGTGATGTGAGAAGGAGATTTGAGTGCAATCTACAGACCCACACCCATACACACTACAGGCTGGCGGCACAGTGGACTAGCAGCTATGTTGTGAATATGAAATCACTTGTCACATATGAAAGAATATAAGAATACAGGAATAAAAGAGATAAAATACCAACTTACATGTGTTCACACATTTCCAGCAGCAAATCGATAAACCAAGTGTTTTACAAAAGTTTGAAAAAGTCATTTCGACCATCTGTCTCTCTCGCTTACTGTGCCTGCTACTGAACCTCAGAAATGCTATGTTCTGTGTTTTATTTATTTTTTATCTCTTTTTCTCTATGGGGATTAGGCACTGGTATGCTACACTACATAAACACTATTGAAAGGGAAAGCTTTCTGTCCGTGAAACGACCTGGGGAAAAGTACTGAAGTACTGAGTTTGTACCAAAACACACACACACACACACACACGCACACACACACGCACACACACACGCACACACACACACACGCACACACACACACACGCACACACACACTTCTCCAAGCTACGGATCAAATATAGCCATTCTTATGTTTTAGCAGTGCTAAAAGCAAGCCATCCCTGCCAAGCCTAGAGACTGTGACTTCAGTCTGAACTTCAGCGCCTGCGTGCCACAGACATGCATGCGCAGCCTGCGTGTGCACGTGAATGCATGTGCATGTGTTTGTATGTTTGTTTGTTTTGGGGGTGTTTTGACAGGTTGGAGATTGTTGTTGTTGCTTCCTTGCCCTGGGGTGTCAAGACCAAGGATGTTTGCAGCAAGATGCCCTAGAGTGTGTGTGCGTGTGCATGTGCGTGCGTGTGTATATGCGCACGTGTGGGTGAGTGTGTTATCTGCGCGTGTACACGTTTCTAGGTGTAGTCCAGACTTGCCACAGGGTGTTGAGATCTCGGGTGACCACGGAAATGTTGCTGGTGTGATGCTATTGTGAAAGAACTACCATGCTACATTTCGCCATGCTGCCTTTCACTAAGACAATTGCCCAGTTCCTGTCTCCCAGAAAAAAAAGAAAACTAAACCTTTATATTCAGTTAAGTGAGTAGTACACTCGCAAGTGTACTAGTAACAGTAACAATACATTTAATATAAAAGTTATATTAGAAATTTCATGTATATAATTGCAAGTGTGTGTGTGTGTGTGTGTGTGTGTATGTGTGTGTGGAGGAATTTAACAAATTGTTAAAGAATTTGAAGCATTTGACTGAGCCATGCACCAATTCCAAAGCTTATTTACTACAAACTTACAGTGTGTTGCATGTTGCATGGTGTACAACTGACAAAACACTCACACACACACACACACACACACACACACACACACACACACACACACACACATACATACACACACACAACCCAGCACATGGACACCTACGTAGCTGCTTTATAGGGGCCGTATTCATCTCGATTATCATGTCATACTAGCTAACGTTACTGTGCATGTGTAAGTGCGTGTTCTTCGCTTACCTGTCTAGTCACTTTTTAATTTAGCTTCCAAAGGAGAAAAGGGCACTTGGTCGTACGCATGCATCTGCAGCGCTCGTGTGCGAGCTAGCACACGCTAGTCCTTTTGTTCATATGCGTACGCACGGGGCACCACGAGGTGTCTGCGCGCGGTATCCAGCTGCGCCGCTGATATCTAAACACACAAGGCGAATAGCTGCATGCAGAAGGATGGTTTTTGTGAACATTTGGTAGAGACTTGCTGAGAAATGGCATAGGTTACCATTCTGATCGTCACAACGAAACCCTGAGGAGGAATCGTTACTGTAATGTATAATACTGCAGTAATGTCTAGTAACGTTACTATAATGTCTAATAATGTAATAATGTCTAATAACGTTACTGTAATGGTTCAGTCCGTTGACATTCATGAAAGGTCTGGTAAAAGTAGGCTTGTCTAGTTCGTCTTGTATTGTGTGCGTTAGTGCCTTTGGAATACAGCAGGCCAATAAACACACACACACACCTATGTCTTCATGTACAGATAGTCAAAACTGAAGTGCACAGGGTTTCCAGGGTGGATCCATGCCTTCCCCATTATGCCAAATTCTGACTCTACCACCAAATGTTGCAGCAGAACTCGAGACTCATCAGATCAGGCAACGTTTTTCCAACCTTCTATTGTCTAATTTAGGTGGGCCCATGTGAATTGCAGCCTCAGTGGCCTGTTCTTAGCTGTCAGGAGTGGCACCCAGTGTGGTCTTCTGCTTCTGTAGCCCATCTGCTTCCAGGTTCGATGTGTTGTGCGTTCAGGGATGCTCTTCTGCATACCTCGATGGTAACGGGCATTTATTTCAGCTACTGTTGCTTTTCTATCACCCTGAACCAGTCTGTCCATTCTCCTCTGACCTCTGCAAACTCTAGAGATGGTTCTGCATGAAAATCCCAGTAGATCAGCAGTTTCTGAAATACTCTGTCTAGCATGCCACGTTGAAAGTCACTGGAATCCATTTTTTTCCCTCTTCTGACACTTAGTTGCAGGTCATTCAGCAGGTCATTTTGACCATGTCTACGTGTGTTTATATATATATATATATATATATATATATATATATATATATATATATATATATATATATATAAAGCGCCTGGAGTTTTACATCATCCAGAAGGCCTCATCCAGATCGTATTCCCACATAAATATGCACATATGTCTTGGCTAATTAGTCCTCAGCGACAGGCTAGCAGCACGCTGTCTCCGGCGTTGTGCCGTTAGCGCGTCAAAGGCGTCGCGAGTTCTGCAAACAGTGCGGTTTTCGATGACATGAAGAAGTCTTGCTAAGAGTAGACCATCCATGGCACGCTAACTAGCCAGCTGAGCTGCTGTCTGCATGTCGTGCTCGGTGAGATTAACGGTGCTGTGCGAAGGGCTTAGGCCAACCCACGAAAATGACGCTTAAAGTTACTGGTCTTTTCAAAAAGTGGAAGTGTGGTCTTTTTTTTGTTTGTTTTCTGAGGCCGTGTTTTTTTTTGCGTTTGTTGTTGGAGTGGTCCGACAGAGCTGTGTGCTGCCAGACCTGTGAGTCTTCCGTGGGTCAGACCTGTTTCAGATTCATTATGCGCTCCTCTTCCGGAGACGGTCGGGAAGCCAACCTGTGTTTTTCTGCCTGTCTGACAATACCCCACCCTGAAAATCCATTCCTCTTTTTATTGTGTTAATATTTATTTGCTGTTATGTGTTACTTTGCTAGTGCTTATTCATGTGTTTAAATAGGGTTTTAAATGCAAAAACCTACTGGCTAGATAGCTTATTGTCACGATCCGGCCCCTCCCCCCTGTGTGTGTGTGTGTGTGTGTCAATGTGGCCATGCGGCCATGCCCTCCCTGTGTTTCACACCTGCTGCTCATTGTGTCATTAGTATACGTGTATAAATGTCTATCGTTTACGTGTCTGTGTTGTCGGTGTTTGAAGCTAATAGTCTACGTGCTATGTTGTGTGTTGTATGTTTTAAAAATAAACGTATGTTCATGTTTCTGTGACTCGTCCCCGCGTCCTGCGTCACATTAAACATTTCCTGTGTGGCCTCATATATATATATATATATATATATATATATATATATATATATATATATATATATATATTTCAAAATTGATGGTCTCAGAGAAACAGGACGTTTTGGACAGAGGTCCTTCATCAGCTGTGCAAGCAAAGTGCTTATGAATTGCTTCTCCTACAAATTCAGAAGCACTTTGCTTGCACAGCTGATGAAAGACCTCTGTCTGAAACGTCCTGTTTCTCTGGAAACTCTGTGTACTTCACTACAATTTTGAATATCTACATCTTTTACTACATTACACTGCAGTTACCCACCTAATATCTATCTTTATATATATATATATATATATATATATATGTGTGTGTGTGTGTGTGTGTGTGTGTGTGTGTGTGTGTGCTCACTAACTACGAGAGTAATTACTTCAGTGTTTGAGTACTTTCTTGTGTGGATTTGATAAAGGCATTCGAACACACTGCAGCGGTTCAGCACACACGCGTCTTCGGCAGCACACCTCTCATGTCACCTGTGTACGGAGCGGCGACTGTTAGAGTGAAACACACAGGGAGAACCAGACGAAGGTAGAGATGTGGGGATAAGGCAGGAAAAAAAATCTATATGCTGAGTTTAAGTGAAAGGAAGATACAATTTCTGGGCGGAGATGGGTGTCACATTGCCACTTACCAAAACAGGAAGTGAAAGAGTTCCGCACTTCCTGAGCAGACTCTCGGACGCTCTGTGTCATGACCACGGTGTCAGCGAAACGCCTCCATATCTCTTCTGAACAGCGTCCTCTCTGCTGTGTCCCCTTAGCCCTCTTAGACTGCTCCCTTCCCACCACATTCTAACCCAATGTATCGTAGGCTTTGCTTGTATTATATTACATGTAAACATCATATTCATTTGATATGATGTAGCATATCAATATAAGTATACCAATGACCTAAGAACCATACACTCATACATGATCATGCTAACTTAGTGAGCCTGCTAGCCTCCAGTAGCCTCTATCTTTTTTTTAAATGATATGTTCAGTTTAAACATGTTACTGTTTGTACATAAAAAGAGGAACGAAGTCTTAGAGAGCCAGTTCCTGGAACTGGAGTTTCTCTGGGACATGCACTCATCACCAGCCACATCTGTTGTCTGTTCGTTAAATATTTTCCATGAACGCTTATATCTACGTTAACTGCTCCCCTTTTCTACACATTTTATAAGCGTAATAAACATTTTACTGTTGTACAACTATAGGTTGTAGTAACACAAACAATCCATGGCAAAGCCTGCAACATGCATACTTTGCTTAAATGTGCAAACCTGTTCCTCGACCATCCCAGTCCACCCCAAGTGTTCAGGAAAGGCTAATCATTTAATTTTTTTAAATGATTGCATTCATTACAGATCATTTCAGTGCTGTTTGAAGAGATGGAATAGCAATAGCATTGGAAGACAGGAGAGAATTCATGTGACCAGGAGGAGGTTTATTGTACCACCTGGGTGCCAGTAGAGAGAAAACTCATTAAATGTGTCTTTGTCAAATGAGGAGTGGCGTTCATAGTGAATGAGGTGTAGTGTGGGAGTCGAACCCAAGCTGGGGGTGTTGGGCTGGTCCATTTTTGACTTTGGTAGGCAAGCTTCAATGCTTTAAATGTACAATAAACATTTTTTAAATTAAACTGAAAAAAAAAAAACAGGAAGTGTGGCAAGCCAGTGGAGTGATGTGGGAGGGGTTGTGCAGGTTCGAGATGAGTGGTGCTGCTGTATGGAGGATCAGTAGCGAGGGCCCACTGGCACACAGAGAGACACGGCAGCAGCACCAAGCAGTGGTCCAGTAAGGAGACGTCCGGAGGGCAAGCGGAGAAATGGCCCACTCCTCCCAATGGTGCACAGGAGAAACCTGAGCGATCGGGGACTACACCAAGTGCCCAGAGCACTGACCGAGGGACCAAGACCTCAGCCAGCTTTTATTAGATGAAGTAGTGAGAGACTTTTCAGGAGAGATATCATCAAGGCATGGGCTCGTAGCTTCAGGAGGTGACTACCCCTGAGTGTCTGACAGATGCATTTGCCTTAAACTCTGTGCTAATAAAAGGGAATCAGGCACTAATAATTATACTACATCATGAGTGACTTTAATGAATTGATGTTTGAACGTAAACCTGTTCAACTAACAGAGCACTGTTAAAATCGAGAGTTTTGGAACCAGCGTGCTACGGCCTTGTCTAGGCGTCGGGGCCATAACGGGGCAGTAGAATGACGGCAGTGCGGGTGGTAACTGGGGAAACAAGGGCAGATAATCGGATCCAGATAATCGGAGGCACACTGTACAAGTACTATGGACATATATACAACCCATATCCCATCAGGAGTGACTGGGACCAACATAAACAAAGCAGCACTATAAAAGGAATACCAGGAATAAAGCCACTCAAAATACAGTTACCAACTCCGAACCCCCAAACCAAACAGTAGCCACTCTGTATTACCGCTAATGCCAGCAGCACAGAGTCTTTACCAATGTACGCCAGCGGATAGGCAGGATAAGGTGAGAGCAGAAAGCAGTGACTGCAGGTAATACAGCCAAACAGTTTCTCCACACGCGAGACAGCGAAGCATCACACGTACACCAGCACGGGAGCAGATGTCTCCTCGCCTTCTTCCAGGGAGGGCCTTTTACGGGGCAGCTCAGCACTCTCAGGAGGCGGGACGGAGTCCGGAGCGGAGCGAACGGGGAGGAACTGCAGAAACCGGGACGGACCTCAAATGCGCGCGGCAAGCACCACGACAACACGCACGTGCTTGGGACGTAACACCGTCCTCCAGCCACCAGCGTGAGATCTGTGGCTAAGTTACGGAAAAGCTACAAAGATTTTTTTTCTTAAACGCCTCCATAAGGTATCTGCCACGATGTTATTAAAGGCCCTTTCATGTTGGATCGTGAGGTTAAAACCCTGGACAATAAGCTGCCTGCGCAAAAGTTGCTGGTTTGAGTTCGTCAAAGGGTTGTGATCTGTAAACACAATAACATGATCTGCACTACTGCTGAGGTAGACCTCTCTTGGTAGGCCAAGAGAAGAAGCTTCCTTCTGCATGGCACTAGAGGCCAACTGATGTTTAGCAAATGTCTTAGAGAAGTAACACACTGGGTGGTCAATGGCAAGGGAGTCCTCCTGTAGCAGCACAGCACTGGGTCTGGTACCACTGGGTCTGGTACTACTGGCTCTTGTACCACTGGCTCTGGTACCAATGGCTCCACAAGTTGTGAGCTACTCAACAAACTCTTTCCAGAAGTGTGGATTGGCAGGCAGAAAAACATACAAAAAGAATGCTGTTACACACAAGGGAGGTAAGGGGCAGATCAACATTTGAGAAGTTCTTACAAAAGTGATCGTAATAACCAGCCATTCCCAGGAAAGGGGCATTAGGGATTTACTGCTTGAACCTTGGCCTCGAGGGGTCGCACCATCTGTCCCAATTTCACTGAGTTTGTCTGTTTTTAGCTTGTATTAAAAATATTTTTGATGTCACAAACTGTATCCTCGCTAGGTACATTGCTGGATTCAAAACATTTGCATACACTATTCTGCAGGACAGATCAGCCTATCCATTGACACCGTGCTGGATTAAACCATGTGGAAGACCCTGGGCAGTTGAAATCTCAGGGGCCCAACTCACAAATTATCTAATAATACATTTTTAAAGTCCATTGTAGTGGGGCCCCTAAAAGGACCCAGGGCATATACACCCCAGTATATGCCCTGGGTCCTTTTAGGGGCCCCACTACAATGGACTTTAAAAATGTATTATTAGATAATTTGTCCATACCATATAGGCAGGGCCTACTCTGTTTGTTTGGTAATCCGGCACTGCCTGGGCTGCAAGCTTGTCCCTCTTATTATCGTGTTTAGTATTATAATATTCCATACTTACTCCATACACCATTGACTTTTTCACATACTTAACATCCATGCGTAATTAACTTATTACGTATTAATTTATTATAAAGTAGCTAATACTATTTATCTATACATTTAATTTTAAAATTTAAAACTATTTCCTATTTTCACTATTTGTACATGAAGCATATATCATTATACTTTTGAAAATTTAAGAGAGTGGAAAACATAAATACTGTATATTGTGTATACTGTACTGTGTTTGATGCTCTCAATGTACTGTATTGAAATTCTCTAGTTGAGAAAAGATCATTCTACTGAAATTTGTGATAATTAGAGTAAATTTTCTTTTCTTCTGACAAAATCACACACTAAATACATTCACTGGTCTTAGACATCTGAGCTTGATAAAAGGACCCCCCCACACACACACTGATGTGTAGAAGAGAGACAATCAGACATATTGTTCTGATCTTGCATAATTTACAGGTGTGTGTGAATGAGAGAGAGAGAAAGAGAGAGAAGCTTGTCTTACCAGTTAACCTTTATTTCCAAGACACTCATACACACACTCATAATTGCATTTAAAATCCTGCTCCTGTCTGGTCACATCGACCCCCCCCCCCCCCCCCATCCTCGCTGGTTCATTTCAGTGCAGAATTAGCCTGTTCTCATCCTCACAGCGAACAAGGACCGACGAGGATTCTCATCTAGTCGACGTTCACGTGGGTGGACAGCTCTGGGCCTATTCCACGGCATCAAATGGATTACATAAGGAAGGAAACGGCGCCTTTATGAAATAATCCCTGCATATTTATTTCGTCCACACACCCCGAGTACACATTGTTTTCTGTTCCTCCGTCTCTTCGCCCGATTTTCCTCCCCTTTCCCGGGCCGCACGAGCATGGCGCGGGAGAGGGAGAGACGTACCGTGGGTGGCTTGTGTTAGACATAATTTATTTAGATTAGGAGCACGGATCACACCGAATATGATTGTAGCAAGATCCTCAGGCTAGTGTGTGTGTCACTGTGGAAGGAGGGAGGCAGCGGAGGAACGCATTAATCGCTCTCTTTTCATCTCCATCTTTCCCTCACATCCCGTTCTCTATGGAAGCCTTAGAGAAAAGTCTGTGTGCGTGTGTGTGTGTGTGCGTGTGTGTGTGTGTGTGTCTGTGTGTGACTTTTTTGTCCATTAACGAGATCAAAGAGTGCATGATGGGTTTTTTTTGCAAACAGAGCAAAGAACCACCGCCCCTGATCGTGCAAACAAGTGTCGGCGGGTTCCTCTCCCGAGACGACCCGCCTCAGGAGCCGCCATGCAGGGGCCCCCCGGGTGCATTTCTGCTGATCACCTGCGCTGAGCACACCAGCTGCAAACAGCCAAACCTGCCGTGCTAGTGGCCAGAACAGAGAAGTGAAAGAAACCCCCAGCAGCAGAATTTGAAACCTTGTGACATCACCAGTGGAAGAAAACAGAAGACAGGAAATAAATATATATACATACATATATATATATATATATATATATATGAGACCAGAATATCTCATACGACCTCTATTAGGTGCCACATGACACATATTATGGTTCAGGCTGCTGGTTTTTCAGGTTTTTTCCTGCATGTCTCTCTGTCCGTGCTGGTGTTAGTCTCTAAGTTTTGTCTGTTTTGCCAACTCTTACAAACACACGCACAAAGCCACATGCGCACACAACCACACACAAATGCACATATGCACAGAAACAGATTTCTTCCCACACTCTGCAAGGCGGCCCCGCTGTCCAACTGCCTGAATGAACTCGAGCCTGTTCAGCTGTGCTTTACTTGTTGGACTGGGTGACAGTTTACAGGATGTGGCCATGTGTCACACAGGAAGTAGGCTCTACTAGATACGAAGGAAAGCATCACGTGACAGAGTTACTGGCTCTGTGGTGAACTCACCAAACCAATGCTCCTGTCACTAAGTGCCATTTTGGTTCTAATTGGAGATATGTAAACAGAGTAAAAAGAACCATGTATTGATAATCAGTCCAGGTCACATTTGAAATGCATCACTGACAGGTCATTTACACTGTGCGGCAGGGCTGGACTCAACCCTAAACCTACAAGGCAAGATGGTTCCCAGACCACCATGCTTAGCTGTGTGTTTTCCCCTCTCTGACCCACCTGGCTTGGGCTTGGTCATCACCCATTGGCACGAATCGAGTGTGTTAGTGTTGGCAGTGGCCGAAAATGTGTAGGGATTGAGAGCCACTGGAATAAGGGAGGCGTTTTAGAAGAAGGCGTCCACGTGAGTGAAGCCTACCAGTTGAAGCCACGTCTAAACGGTAAACACAGCACCCTACCGGCCTACAGCACGGACGATCCCTGATGCAGACTGAGCCAAAACGCAGAACACTAGAGAATTTGTATATTGAGACAACCATTTTGCAGGGAGAGAGGAAATACACAAGGACATTAGCAGCTCTGGTGAAATCTAAACCGTAATCAGATTGAAATCCAACAGATTAGCCCCAAAAGGCAGTTTTCCCTGTGTAACCCGTGACCTACGCCACGTTGTAAGGGATGATATGGTCTTAAGGTTGGGTTCTTTGGGACCTGCTGACAGCAACACCTCATTTCTTGGCCTGTTTTGGGATGAACGGACGTTGGCTGCCGCATAAATGATTTGCAATGGAAATGACTGGAAGCTCAACGGTCACCTCAGCGGCCTGGAGGCCCTGGCAATCTCCAGCTAACGCAAAGTGACGCATGCCATGAACGTGAAGATCGCATCCGCGAGCGCTGGAAGCGTTGAGATGGTTACGGAGGAACGTTCATTTGACTTTCGGCAAACACGAGCCTCCCTGTTAAATCGTTTTTCAGCGTTTCAGGACAAACTCTCCCATAAACTTTACTTTGCTCGGAAATGCTTAACGTGCCAAGAATTTTGGATGGAGTTCTAGCACATAAAGTTAACACAACCAGACTTCCTTTCTTAGCCTAAACGTATACGAAGCCAAATAGTTCGAGCTATAAAAGTGAGATTTATTTATTTTATTTTATTTTTTTTGGAAAACGTCGAATTTGGTGATTTAGAGAAGATTATAGCTGAAGAGAGCTGCTGTTTCGAGCAACGATGAAGTCAGGGGAGCGAGAGACTGTGTGTGTGAGAGAGAGAGAGAGAGAGAGAGCGAGAGAGAGAGAGAGAGAGAGAGAGAGAGAGAGAGAGAGAGAGAGGGAGAGGCTCCGCGCAGAACTGATTCTGGTGGACGGGGGCGGAGGGAACTCCGCCACAAGCGTTTATCAGACTGCGAGGAGTGCAGCGAGAAGCATCGCCGCGCCGCTGTCGTTCGCAGACGGAGTACCGCCCTCGCCGCGCTTCGCCCGAGCTACCGCACGCCGTGCCGCCAGTCCGTCGACCATGGTGTCCATCATCTCCGATCTGGACCCGCTGAAGAGCTGGAGCGTTTTAAGGTAAGACGTGGGTCGGCCGCAGAAGCGATGCAGCGGTGCGGGGTTTGAAAGGGCGAGCTTTCGGAGACGGGTGCTGCGTGAGCCTCGTGCACTGGCACCAGGAGGCGACGTCCACGGCGGGGTTTCGTTCTGCTCTGGTAGCCCCGCGTGAGAAGGGTGTGCTTGACCCTTCCTGAGTTTCTCGCGCGCTCCTGTCATGTGTCTTGACGCGTGGAGCCCCTCGGCCCCGGTAGTTTATTAACCCCTCGGTGACGCCCCTCCTCCGAACATCCAGAACTTTGATGCCTCCAAAGTGCGCGGCTGGCGGCCGGTTTGTCATCACGCGGATTATCGACACCGCCAGCGGCCGCCGCTGCGAGCTTCCTCTTGGCGTGGACGCACGGAGGAAGACGATTGCCGAGCCAGATGTTTGTCCTTCAAACACTCCACCGAGTTCTGCTCCAACCCGCCCCCCACCCGTATCATAGCGTCTGACCGAGAGATCGCGCGTCCTCGAGCCAGGCTCTTCGCAGAAGCAGACGGAACACAAATTGCACGACAGTCGCGCGGAGGTGGAGACGCAGGCTTCTCCGCTTGCAAAAAGTTGCTCACCCTGCTCGAACATGTGCGGAAGGAGGCAGCCAGTCCCGCCCGCGAGCGAGCCGCGACTCTTCAGCCTCGAGGAAGTAAACGGTGAACCGAAAGCGCTGCAAAACGTCGCGCGGCATTGCGTTCCGCCCTACAGCAGCTCCGCGCGTAACCGCGCTCTCTCTCGCTGTTCAACCAAGCGGCCAAGACCTAAAACGCGCACAGCAACCAATTCGCTTTATATGTAAGACAGTGGACGGATTCGTTAGAAGTAACGGAGAACCAACTTTCCCCCGCACGCTCAGATCTTCCGCTCCACACACAGCTGCGGTGCTGCAGCGGGACAGTCGTCGGGTCGCCACCAACTAAGCGCTGTCGGTGTTTTTCCACCACAGCCTGATTTGAGGATGCATAGCGTAGCTCAGGCCATGCAGAAGCGCACACTCCCCCTGCCCGTGCACCGTAGCTCGCGGAATATAGCGCACGACGAGAATAACCGGGATTCTGGGGCCGACGCGACCTCACGCCGCAAAACTGGGGCGCCGCAGTATTCCAGGAAGAATTGGGAAAATAGATGAAGGGTAGAAAGACGACACACTGCGCCGGCTGTGAAGTTCCCTTTCTCTCCAGTTATTCAGCCCGCTAACCAGGTCAGGGCGCCGCGTGCGACACGTGCGTGATGGTCTCGGGAACACGCGCGAACTCTCAAAAACACGAACGCAGCGCCACGAATGGACACACAAACGTGCACGGGAAAGCTGTAACTGTGCACACACTTAATTTATATAAATAGATATATTTAATTTATATATATATATATTCACACCCTACAAAATATCGGACGCACAGGCACGAATACGCACGCCCGTTTAATATAACCATTTACATATGCACGCGAGCACACTTCCTCACTTCCTCTTCACTGTGTGACTTTGTCTCTCTCTGTCTTACACACGCGTCTACGTGAAGAAACATTTCATAAACATATCCACATAAAAAAGAATACAGCAAAATAACGCATTTACTTCTAATTTTCGCTCTTTCTCAGAAGCACACACGCGCACACACACACACCCACCCACCCACCCACCCACACACACACACACACACACACACACACACACACACACACACACAGTGCTCTGCATTTTTTCTGCCCTATTCCCCCTGTTCCAGTGACAGACAATGGCTGCATTTAAGTGGACATTTCCCAATCAATGTGACCCTGTTAGTCGATACGTTGCTCTCCTTCCTCACTCTAACTGACTGACTGGCAGAGTCTGTCACAGTCCGGCCAGCATGCACTGGCAGAGTCTACGTGTCTCCGAGAGAGACAGAGGGACGGGGTTGAGGCGAGGGAGGGAGAGAATGATGGAGAGGTAGTCGTCTACCTTCCCTTTATTAGAGCCAGAGGTGTGTGTGTGCGTGTGTGTGGGGGCGGGGGGGGGGGGGGGATCAGTGCAGTAACTGAGTGCGTCTGCCTCAGCATCACTGTTGTGTCTTCTTAATAAAGACCAGCTTAAGGACGTCTGTTTGTGTGCACCCCCCCCCGCAACACACACACACACGCTTTTCTCTTTCTTCTCTCCTTCCATCCCTCGCTCTCCCTCTCTCCCAGCTTAAGGGCGCTCAGTGGCAGTCTTAACAGCTAATGAAGCCACCAGACGACCGTGAACACTTTTAGCTAATGAGCCCGAACCCCCGTATGTGTGTGTCCGCGTTTGTGTGTGTGTGTGTGTGTGTGTGTGTGTGTGTGTGTGTGTGTGTGTACACACGTGTGCGTGTGTCCGTGTGTGTTTGTGTGTGTGTGTTTGTGTGTGTGTGTGTGTGTGTGTGTGTATGCATGTGTGCGCGCGTACGGCATCTGATTAACTCTCTCATTATCCCTCCTTTATTTCAAAGTCTGTTCTTCTATTATCCTTTATTTCACTTGAGGAATCCATTCAGCAAGAGAACGGGGGACATTAGTTCCAGAAATAAACAGTTTGCTCGCACGTCTTTTAGGTTGATTTTTGTTACGTAAAAGCAGACATGCGATGGTGGAAATCTTCCTCCTGTCTTCAGCCCAGACACACACTATATTTAACAGGGACGCATCCCCATATTGTACAGAGATGTCCTATATTCTCTGTGAGGCTTCTGATGTTGTTGTTGTTGTTGTTTTTCTCTAGATTTGTAGTCGGGTTGCAGACAGCCATAATGAAACGATGTTTCTGAAGTGTGTCTCTTACACAGGGGTCTTCCATTTCTATGTCATGTGTCATTTTTCTGGAAATGTGAAAGATGACTGATCAGAACAATAAATGGTTTGTGAGTTGGGTGTTTTCGGGAAACGTGTACTGTGAAGGAACAACTGAAATGTGCTATCGGCAAAAATCGTTGAAATCGTCCTGCTGCTTGTTTTCTTGAACAACAGGGTTTGCACATTTATTTATTAATTTTTTTATATAAAACATAAATACAGCTTTATATTTGCTAAATGCGTGTTGTTTTTATAATCATGTTATAATTCTGTATTAAGTAGATTCTTTCCTAACAAGAATTATGTTATAATTATTTGGGCAGAATTATTGCATACTATATATTTGTGTGTGTGTGTGTGTGTCTGTGTTTTACATATTATTTATGCCACCTACCAGTAATGTGATTGAAGGGAGACACATAAAATGAACACGGAGGGAGAGTTCCTCTGTCTGTGGGCTAGTTTATCAGAATAAGAATAACCCAGAGTTGATGTTCATCTACCTACACACACACACACACGCACGCACGCACACACACACACACACACACACACACACGCACACACACACACACACACACACACGCGCACACATGCACGCGTTCACACAAACACATACACACACACACGCACACACACGCACACACATACACACACACACGCACACACACACACACGCACGCACACACACACGCACACATGCCTGCGTTCACACAAACACATACACACACACGCGCATGCACACATTCACACAAACACACACACACACACACACATGCACACACACACATGCACGCGTTCACACAAACACATACACACACACGCGCATGCACACATTCACACAAACACATACACACACACAAACTCATACATGCACACACATGCACACACTATGACTCATGATAGCATGTATAAATGTGTGGTCTATAACACACACAGAACAGGCTGTGTAACTGAAGGCAGGTTGGGTAAGTGTGTAATGAGAGGGAGCATGCTTATTAAAACCACTTGATTACATTGAAAATTACTTTAAATAACAATGACAAGTTGTTGTAGTTATTGAATTAGCAGTGAGCCGTGCGGGGAGCTAATTCCATTAGCAGCGTAGCTTAGCCCTGAGTTTCTTCGTTCCAACGCACACAGGTAAATTCTTCTCCATCACTCCTTTTTTATTTCTCTCTCTCTCTCTCTCTCTCTCTGTCCTTCTCTGTCTGTCCCTCGCCATCTCTCTCTCATTCTCCACACTCCTCTTTTCCCACCATGCAACGCTCTGTTCTTTCATTATCAGAGGACTATTGTGTGTGATGTGGGGAAAAAGCAAAATGAGTGATGGAGAAGGGTTTTGTTTACTGGACAGTAACAACAGCCAAGTATGACAGAGGGAAGTGGTCATCAAGGACGCATAAATCTCGCCCACACACCTGTGTGTACGCACGCGCGTGGACGCACACACGGATTCACGCACAAACAAATGCATGTACACACTCATACACACACATATGCGCCCACACACACACACGCGCGCGCGCGCGCACGGATTCACGCACAAACAAATTTATGTACACACTCATACACACACATATGCGCCCACACACACACACACACACACACGCGCGCGCGCACGGATTCACGCACAAACAAATTTATGTACACACTCATACACACATATATGCCCATACACATGCACACACACACACACACACACACACACATATGTTTGGACATGATAATGTTGAAGAGGCGATAGAGTGGCGACCTGCAGTTCTTAGTGCCCTGTGACCTTTGACCTTTGAGTTGTTGGTTTTAATGAGTGTTGTTAGCAGCGACAGCTCTGAGTGTATGTTTTAGTCTCGTACTTGAGTGGGACATAGTTGTAATTATCTGGCTGAGTGGTTTGTCGTCCATCCGGGTGCACGTGTGTGTGTGTGTGCGCGTGCGTGTGTGAGACAGCAGCTCCACTCTGATCCTCAGCATTATGGA
>NC_137507.1:17510000-17512500 GCF_041902795.1 Electrophorus electricus
GTCTCTCGTTGTAGACCTGTCTCTCTCTCTCACTCTTTCTCGTGCTGTCTCTCTCTCTGTCTCCCGTTGTAGACCTGTCTCTCTCTCTCTCTTTCCCGTGCTGTCTCTCTCTCTCTGTCTCCCGTTGTAGACCTGTCTCTCTCTCTCTCTTTCCCGTGCTGTCTCTCTCTGTCTCCCGTTGTAGACCTGTCTCTCTCTCTCACTCTTTCCCGTGCTGTTTCTCTCACTTTGTCTCCCGTTGTAGATCTGTCTCTCTCTCTCTCTCTTTCCCGTGCTGTCTCTCTCTCTCTGCTGTCTTTTATCTCTGTCCCTTTACCTCTGTCATGTCTCACACGCTCCCGGTCGGGGAGTGGCAGCGTGTGTTGTAGCCGTCGCGGCCGTCCCGCTGGCCGTACCCACTCCACCCTGGTCTCCAGCTCTGGGTGTGTGTCCCTGGGGCGGGGTCTTCACAGGGGCGGAGCGAGGGAGCTGGCCCCCTGGTGTGCTGACTATGAAGGGCGGGAGAGGTGCGTGACCTCGGGGTCTGATGGGCATGAAAACCCCACGCCACCACATCCAACACCACTACAAGGCCCACTGTGTCAGCCCTTCTCCTCTTTTAACCTGCCCTCTCTCACACACACACACACACACACACACACACACACACTCACACACACACACACTCACACACACTCACACACACACACACACACACACACACACACACACACACACACTCACACACACTCACACACACACACACACACTCACACACACACACACACTCACACACACACACTCACACACACACACACACACACACGCACACACACACACACACACACACACACACACACACACACTGAATGACACCCTGTCATACTCTCACATACCTAATGCCTTGATGCGCGTGTGCACATACACACACACACACACACACACACACACACACACACACACACACACACACACACCCTCACAGACTCTCCACACGTCTCTGCTCTCTCATTGTCTTCTGTAATTGGAATAGCATTGATGCTTGCTCCCCTGCGGCCAAAACAGCTCTCTCTCTCTCTCTCTCTCTCTCTCTCTCTCTCCATCTCGCTCTTGCTCTCTTTTCTCCTCTCTCCTCCTCTCTCCCACTCTCTTTCTCTCTATCCCCATTCTTTATTTCTTTCTCTCTTTTACTGACAGCCGAGCGAGTGCTCATGGTATGGTTTGGTTCTGTGGTATACAGTGCTAAATGGCCGTGCTGCTAAGCCATGGCTTCTCCTGCCGTTCCTCTCCAGCTCAGAGCAGTTGCAGATAACAGAACATCCATTTGGCCATAAGCCCCAAATCGATTTGACAATGCAGGTGCTTTTTAAAGTCCTAAAATCCTGCCATTGTTAGTTTGCTGTAATCCTTTCCAGGAGTGGGAGGTGCAATGGATTTTATATATATATATAAAGACAGAGAGAGAGCGAGAGAGAGAGAGAGAGAGAGAGAGAGATATACACATCTATAGATATATTTTTGTTTACTTGCTTTTTTGTTTGCTTTTCCTTAAATTTTGGGTATCTTGAAATTGAAGAATACCCTATTGCCCAGTGTCACATTTTTACACATACCCACCTGTGGCCTTGTCATGTGGTTATGCTCCTGGTGTGTCTGTAGTGTAATATCTGCTGTAATGTCCTGCTCTACAGTCATACCACTCAGAAGGAAACGGGGAGAGGGGGACATAAATTGAGAGGGGGATGAAGGTTTGGAACAGAGAGAGAGAGAGAGAGAGAGAGAGAGAGAGAGAGAGAGAGAAAGAGAGAGAGAAGCTCTTTGATGGAAGATGAGTTTATGTAATGATCCTCATAGCTGACCTGCTTCAAGCTGCTCTCAGGGACACAAACTCAAGAGCTCCATTGTGTGTGTGTGTGTGTGTGTGTGTGGCTGTGTAAAAGTGTGTGTGCATGTGATATAGAAAGAGAGAGAGAAAGATAGAGAGAGCTAGGGATGAGTACATTTCTAACCCTTTCCATTTGTAGTTCTTGAGAGTGTTTGCCACACAGATACATGTACATGCGTTTGTCATTCCTGCAGATTATAATTTGCTTTCTGTCGTAATTTGTGTGTACCATGTATGTTTGTGTCTGTGATGTGTGTGTGTGTGTGTGTCTGTGTGTGTGTGTGTGTGCGTGCATGCATGAAGAGGGGATTGAGAGAGTGTACGTGCATGTCACAGTAGGTAAGTGTGCTAAGTCATAAAGAAGTGATCCAATAATCCAGCCGGCATGTCTGGTGTGGGTTAAAGGCTGATTCTTCAGTAATATTTAAACGTTTACTTTAGAACACGATGTCAGACTGACATGCGGCTGCTCCCACGTTCACTTACTAACACTCTCTACCTCACACGCCCCTCACTTTTAGTCTGTTAACCCCGTCCAGCGTGTGTGCATGTGTGTGTGAATGTGTGTGTTTGTGTGTGTGTGTGCGTGTACTGTAAATGTGTGCGGGTGTATCTGCGCTTGTGTGTGTGTGTGTG
>NC_137507.1:17527500-17540000 GCF_041902795.1 Electrophorus electricus
TTTTTAGATTTTCATTCTCTCTCTCTCTCTCTCTCTCTCTCTCTCTCTCTCTCTCTCTCTCTCTCTCCCCCTCTCTCTCTCTGTATGACAAATGGGAGGGGAAATGAGACCAGGTGGAAGTGATGCGGCCTGGCAAAGTTGTGATGGAGCTGCTCTGTCTGCAGTGTTGTGATGGAGCTGCTCTGTCTGCAGTGTTGTGATGGAGCTGCTCTGTCTGCAGTGTTGTGATGGAGCTGCTCTGTCTGCAGTGTTGTGATGGAGCTGCTCTGTCTGCAGTGTTGTGATGGAGCTGCTCTGTCTGCAGTATTGTGATGGAGGTGAGCTGCTCTGTCTGCAGTGTTGCGATGGAGGTGAGCTGCTCTGTCTGCAGTGTTGCGATGGAGGTGAGCTGCTCTGTCTCCATTGTTGTGATGGATGTGAACTGCTGTGTCTGCAGTGTTGTGATGGAGCTGCTCTGTCTGCAGTGTTGTGATGGAGGTGAGCTGCTCTGTCTGTATTGCTGTGATAGAGGTGCTCTGTCTGCAGTGTTGTGATGGAGGTGAGCTGCTCTGTCTCCATTGTTGTGATGGAGGTGAACTGCTGTGTCTGCAGTGTTGTGATGGAGCTGCTCTGTCTGCAGTGTTGTGATGGAGGTGAGCTGCTCTGTCTCCATTGTTGTGATGGAGGTGAACTGCTGTGTCTGCAGTGTTGTGATGGAGCTGCTCTGTCTGCAGTGTTGTGATGGAGGTGAGCTGCTCTGTCTCCATTGTTGTGATGGAGGTGAACTGCTGTGTCTGCAGTGTTGTGATGGATGTGAGCTGCTCTGTCTGCAGTATTGTGATGGAGCTGCTCTGTCTGCAGTGTTGTGACGAAGGTGAACTCTGCTCTAATGTCTGCATGTCAGTTTGTCCCTCTTACTGGTCCCAAAATTGGGTCCCTGCAAACCTTGCTGAAACTGGTTCAGTGACCCTTTAACTTAACATGGTACTAATCAGTGAAAATGCAGAAAGCAACTTTGTGATGGTCATTTGGGTCAATGCTACCAGTACAGATGTTTTATTTAGGACGAGGTGTCACACATTCAACCTGTGTGTTTAATACGCAGCACTTGACAAGTGAGATATGAATTTGACATCTGTCAAACAAAGGAAAAGCCCACGTCGCATGTGTGACTTCTGTGAATGTCTCGCCAAGCAATTGCACAACATACTGAGTGAGACTGGCTGTAAGGAGCCCTGAGTGGCACTGACTGCACTGTGAGACATTCTTAGATTAACTGCACTGCAGTGATGCTCTGGGTGAGGAGTAGTGTGTGAGGAGTAGTGTGTGAGGAGTAGTGTGTGAGGAGTAGTGTGTGAGGAATAGTGTGTGAGGAGTAGTGTATGAGGAATAGTGTGTGAGGAGTAGGGTGTGAGGAGTAGTGTATGAGGAATAGTGTGTGAGGAGTAGTGTGTGAGGAATAGTGTGTGAGGAGTAGGGTGTGAGGAGTAGTGTATGAGGAATAGTGTGTGAGGAGTATTGTATGAGGAGTAGTGTGTGAGGAGTAGGGTGTGAGGAGTAGTGTATGAGGAATAGTGTGTGAGGAGTAGTGTATGAGGAATAGTGTGTGAGGAGTAGGGTGTGAGGAGTAGTGTATGAGGAATAGTGTGTGAGGAGTATTGTATGAGGAGTAGTGTGTGAGGAGTAGGGTGTGAGGAGTAGTGTATGAGGAATAGTGTGTGAGGAGTAGGGTGTGAGGAGTAGTGTATGAGGAATAGTGTGTGAGGAGTATTGTATGAGGAGTAGTGTGTGAGGAGTAGTGTATGAGGAGTAGTGTGTGAGGAGTAGTGTATGAGGAATAGTGTGTGAGGAGTAGTGTATGAGGAGTAGTGTGTGAGGAGTAGGGTGTTAGGAGTAGTGTATGAGGAATAGTGTGTGAGGAGTAGGGTGTGAGGAGTAGGGTATGAGGAGCATTGTGTGAGTAGTAGGGTGTGAGGAGTAGTGTATGAGGTGTAGGGTGTGAGGAGTATGGTATGAGGAGTAGTGTGTGAGGAGTAATGCCTCCACCCAAACACACACGATGTGCTGGACATAAGAACCAACCTCAGTGTGTTCTGGTCCAATCACATGCGTTCACACACACACACACACACACACACATTCTTCAGAACTAGATCCAGATGGTCTCGACCATTTTTTTGTGGCCCTGTGATCTTTTTTTGCAAATAATTAAAATGCCTGCTAAAACCTTACATAATAAATATAATGAGTAACTTCATAAATAATTATTTATTAATTCAAACGGTCTACAATAATTCTTAAATTATGTCTATTCTAGCTGAGATGGAAAAAGAATTAAATTATTCTCAGCCTGAAATAAATGTCAACTAAAATTGTCAACTAATTTTGTGTATCTGTGTGTGTGTGTGTGTGGTGAGAGAGACTAACGATACAGACACCCAGATGGCTGACTGTCGCTGCAAAAAGATAATGACAGCTGATGTAGAGGAAAGAACTGGAGAGAGAGAGAGAGAGAGAGAGAGAGAGAGAGATTTTTCATTCCATCTTTCATTATTTTGATGAGACCCTTATACCTTGCTAACCATCTAGTGTGTGCAGGCAGAATGGGGACATTCTGTGTCTCTTCTTCCTGAGCTCTGACAGGCACGTGCGCTAATTCAGAGCGGGACAGAACAGAGACGCATTTGGGGCCAAGGTACAGTATGCGTGGACGAAGACAAAAAGGACAGAGACCCATACTGTACCTTGACCCCAGCGCTGTGTCCGTTCTGTCCTGGACCGCGCGGTTAGCATGTCTGAATTAGTGTGCGTGAGAGGGGGCTAAAGTGACCACCTGCCTTTAGAGTTACGCGCTCCACATCGCCCATTTATTCACGGCCTAACTGCACATTTATCGCTCTACGACTGAGTGCGTGTGCGTGCGTGTCCTCGTGCGTGTGTGTGTGTGTGTGTGTGTGAGTGGGTGTGTGTGTTCCTGCATTTCATAATTCATCAGGTCCTTGTTGTTATTGTGCGCATTAGTCCGGCCGTGGCCAGTGCTCTTGCTGAGGGTCTTTGAAATGCAAAGCAAGTTCCAGCCCGCGTTTGGACGCTGTGTGCGCCAGAGCCGGCATATGCCTTCATTTTTCATCTCTCTCTCTCTCTCTCTCTCTCTCTCTGTCTCTCTCTCTCTCTCTCTCTGTGTCTCTCTCTCTCACTCTCTCTCTCTCTCTCTCTCTCTCTCTCTCTCTCTCTCTTTCTCTGTCTCTCTCTCTCTGTCTCTCTCTCTTTCTCTCTCTCTCTCTCTCTCTGTCTCTCTCTCTCTCTCTCTCTGTGTCTCTCTCTCTCTCTCTCTCTCTCTCTCTCTCTCTCTCTCTCTCTCTCTCTCTCTTCTCACCCCCTTCCCCTTCGCTCCCCTTTCATGGGGAAAAAAGCATGGCTCAGTATTAATAAGCGAATAACCTGTGTTCAGCGATCCCAGCAGGGCCCACGTTAACCAGTGACGTGCGGGCGTTCGGCGTTTATTTATATATTCCCTTCCTTTCATTCTCGGTTCAGGGCTGTCAGAGGCGCAGTGGCGTTTGCCTTCCGAGCTGAAGCTAGGGACCAATTTATTTACATGTAGCAGGAAGTTCGCTCTCTAATGCGAGGTCGAGGGACGAGGAGGGGTCGAGGCAGAAAAACAATTAGCAGCGGAAGCGCTGAGGAGAGCCCATTTCGATGCCTCGCGTTGAGTCGCCATGCAGAGATGGGCGAAATTTGCCCATTGTGAATTGGCTGCAATTGATCTGGCCTGGAGTACAATGGTGTGACGTTCTCGCTCCCATTCTGCGGTTTTGATTGGAATATCAGAATGTTTTCATTCACGCGCTCCCTGCTTTTATACAGAGTCACTCTAGATCTATTTTCCTCTCCCTTTCTCTGTCTCTCCCTCACTCTGTTTTTATATAGTACAAAACTGATTACCTCTCTCCCTCCCTCCCTCTCTCCCTCTCTCCCTCTCTCCCTCCCTCCCCTGTGTCGCAGGTTTTGAATACAGTATTGAACTGTGGGGTTTGGGAGTAATTGGAATGGGGTCTGATGTTAGATTTGATTTGCAGAACAATGCTGGAATTTTTTCCATTTCTGTTTTACTTGTGTTACTTGTATGTGGCAGGGTACAGTCACACAGGGGCTGGTAATGCTGATCTAAACACACACACACACACACACACACACACACACACACACACATATACACACATATACACACACACACACACACACACATATACACACACGCGCACACACATATACACACGCACACACACACACAGACATGCATGTACACATGCACACATACACACACCACACACACATACACACACACACACACACACATGCACACACACACACACACACATATACACACACACACACACACACACATACACACACACACACACACGCGCACACACACATACACACACACGTAATGTGCTATTATTTTCTACCATTTGTGTCTGGAAAGAGGTTTAAGAAGGCGTCTGTGTGATGGGTGTTGATAGTGTTCCGTGAAACAGAATGATGCAATAAAACAGGTCAGTTTGATATGTGCTTGGGAAACGGTTCATGACTGAGGTAGTGAATTAGCCATTTTATAAATGTCAGATTGGGTTTCTCTCTCCGGTCTGTTTCTCTGTGACTCTCTATCTGTCTCTCTCTCTGTCTTTGTTTCTCTCGGAGTTACTGGTTCATAACGCTCCATATGTCTGTTACCTCTCCCCCTGCGAGAAGAGGTAGAGGTGCTGTAAAAAACTAAAGTGTGTGTGTGTGTGTGTGTGTGTGTGTGTGTGTGTGTGTGTGTCTGCACGATGTAGACACACTCGTGTGAATGTTATCTTACAGGCTGCTGTGAAAACAGCTGCAACTGGGGCCATGCTTGAGAGCACCTCAGGGAAACACACACACACAGTCTTCAATGCATGAGAGATCTCTAACACACAAATAAGCACACCCATATCTACCTGCCCCATGAGAGTAATGGTTATTCTCTGTTTCAGGCAGAAAACTTTCACTGAGTTGAACATTCTCTCATTTTCTTTTTCTACCACAGACAGGATGCCAGCGATCTGTCTGGAACCATACAGAGGTAGGACACTGGCCTTTCTCTCTCTCTTGCTCTCTCGCTCTCTCTCTCACACACACACACACACACACACACTGATCCTCTAAACCTCTCTCTCTCGCTCTCTCTCTGTTTGTGTGTCTGGGTATATACATTTGCATATATCTCACTTTCTCTCTCTCTCTCTCTCTCACACACACACACACACACACACACACTGATCCTCTAAATCTCTCTTTCTCTCTGATTTTCTTATTTTTACTCTATGAATTTACTCTTTCATGCTGTGACCATCTCTCTCTTTACAAGAATCTTTCTGTAGAAAGATACAGAACCCACATAAACACATGCATCCCCACACACATCGACACACACACACACACACACACACACACACACACACACACACACACACACACACACTCAGACCCACATGCACACACACAAAACTTTCTTTTTAAAAAAGAAAAAGCGCTAACACTTTACACCAGGTGATCTCAGAATTGACGGTGATGTAACTTGTCGTGGGCTGCACGACCGGATCATTCTGTCAGCCGCCTGCACTGGTGCACCCGTACAAGCAACAGCCGAGGTGGAGGTGGAGAAGAGACGGAGAGATGAAGAACAAAAGGTGAAGAGGTGGAGAGAGAGGGGGGGAAGGGTGGGTGCCCTGCTTCTGAGCTTAGCCATTATGAGGGAGAGAGAGAGAGAGAGAGAGGGATGGCAGGAAGAAGAATGGAGAGAGAGAGAGAGAGCTGGAGTTGTGTGAGGGTGCAGGGGAGATTCAGGTCTTCAGCATGAGATGAAGGTACAGAGGTGACGCTGGTTAGGATCTGTGACAGAGGAGGGTCATTAAACTCCACCCTGCAGCTATAGAACGACAGGAGGGAGAGAGAGAGGGAGAGAGAGACGGAGGGAGGGAGAGACAGAGGGAGGGAGAGGACAAATGAGAAAGAAGGGGGGGTCTTTTTTTTCTTTATGAACGACTGGTCCTGAAATAGAAACATCTACACCTCATTTTGGGATTTTGTTAGCAGCAAATTGGTGCATCTTAAGAGGACAGGAGCTCCACCGACAGCTCACACAGCTTTGTCGCACTGTACCAGTGTGTGTGTGTGTGTGTGTGTGTGTGTGTGTGTGTGTGTGTGTGAGGCAGTTATTAATTTTGGTGAACAGAAGTGCAGTGCAATTTCCAGAGGATGACGGAAAAATAAGAAGCTGTTTGAAGAATGAACACAAGGAACCTGGTTTGTGTGTGTGTGTGTGTAAAGAGAGAGTGTGTGTGAGAGAGAGAGAGAGAGAGAGAGAGAGAGTGTGTGTGTGTGAGAGAGAGTGTGTGTGAGAGAGAGAGAGAGTGTGTGTGTGTGTGAGAGAGAGAGAGAGAGAGCTGCCGTATTGTAGTGGCAAAAATAATTAAGAGTTTGTTTTGTTATTGCTTTCACATATAGGAAGGTTTCGCCCGGTTAGGTTACCTTTGTATATTTGAGAGAATTCGTGTGTCTGCGTGTGTGTGTGTGTGTGTGCGTGTGTGTGTGTGCGTGCGTGTGTGCGCGCGTGTGTGTGTGCCCATGCGGACATGTGCACAACCCTTGTTTACTTGCATCTGTGTACACAACGACACACAATTTTATCTGCTAACTTCAGTAGCATTTGCATAGTTATTTACTTCCTCTCTGATTTAAAAATCACAAAAGAGGAACAGAAGAAAGAAAGGAGCAGAACAAAGGATGGTGTGTCGTGTAATTAGGTCTTGTGTTCAGTCATTGGATCCTCATCTCGCCAAATGAACGACTCCAAACCCCCCCTTCTTTTCCCGGTAACCTTGGGGTTGCAAGAAGGGGGGAGGAGGGCAGAATCGGTTGTCAGCTAATTGCATCTCTCTGTGGCGATTATGTTCTCAAAGAGAAAACAGCCCATAATTACGGAGCCGGAATGGCGGTCCACAGGAGCGGTTACCGAACCGTCATGGCTGCCGCGTGGGAACCAGTCTCATTATCACCACGGATACTGACCCACCCCCTTCACCCTAACAACCATTCTAATTACCAGCCACCCAGGCCTGCCAATCAACAGTATTTATAATCCAGGAGGAGAAAGAGAGAGAGAGAGTATTACTCTTTTATGATGTTTATTACGTTTTATTACATTTTTAATTTGTCTTTTGGTGAAAGTTGTGTGATGTCATGTGTAAGTCTCTCTCTCTCTCTCTCTCTCTCTCTCTCTCTTTTCTTTTCTGCTGCCCCCTCTCTCTTTGGTCTTCTTTGTCTCATCCCATTTGAACGGCTGTCAGGCAGAGAGTCAACGGCGTCTGTTGCTCTCAACACTGGGACACACATAAAACAGGCTTCAAACTGCACCGAGCACCAGACAGTTACCTAATTAATCACATGGCCTTTTCTCTTGATCATCTCAGCATTTTTTTACACTGCGATCAGATGAAAATTAGCCCCGAGACATGCCAGCATAGACCTGTGGAAGAGCTGCACCAGGAGGTCCAGTGTAGGGTGGGTTAGGCAGCCCTGTGGACGAGCTGCACCAGGAGGCCCAGTGTAGGGTGGCTTAGGCAGCCCTGTGGACGAGCTGCACCAGGAGGCCCAGTGTAGGGTGGGTTAGGCAGCCCCGTGGACGAGCTGCACCAGGAGGCCCAGTGTAGGATGGGTTAGGCAGCCCCTGTGGACGAGCTGCACCAGGAGGCCCAGTGTAGGGTGGGTTAGGCAGCCCCTGTGGACGAGCTGCACCAGGAGGCCCAGTGTAGGGTGGGTTAGGCAGCCCTGTGGACGAGCTGCACCAGGAGGCCCAGTGCAGGATGGGTTAGGCAGCCCCATGGACGAGCTGCACAACTGGGCCTAGTCAAATGTAAATTAGATGACTCCGTAGAGCAGCTACACACACATGTTCACACATACACATGCCCATACACACATTCTCCATTGCCCTCAAGTCCTTTTTTCTCCCAAACACAAAAATTATTACAACAGCCATTAAACTCAATAACCCAATAACTCGGATGTGCCACCTGCGCCCTTCAGTTCATTACCCTCATCCTTAGGAGTCCAATTCCATCTGCCTCAGAACCTTTTACTGGTGAGCATACCAGACCCCGAACCCCATATCACTCCAGGGGCGCCTTGCCTTGTCCTGCCGCTATGTGGTGTACTGAGAGGGGAGAATGGGTCTTTGTAAAATAAAGGGTTTCTGAAGTAAAAGTGAGACTGTCGTAATTGTCCGAGTTATGCGGGCACCCTGCCGTAGCCTGACCACACCGTGGGGTTTGGCCTCCAAGTGGCTTGCTTAATTACACATTCCCCCGCAAAGTTCTGTCCCTCAGCTCTGATTGGATTTTGGTCTCTGAATGGTTGTGGGCCACCGATACTAATAACCGGTCTCTCTGTCCTACCTACCCCCCTCCATGAATATTCATGAGCAGAACTGTCTCACTAGATGGCAGTGCAGCTTAATGTAGCTATGCTAATGAGCTCACAGGTTATTAATATTCATGACTGTGGAGAGAAAAGGGGATAGGATTCTGAGAATGATGTGTGTGTGTGTGTGTGTGTGTGTGTGTGTGTGTGTGTGTGTCTGTCTGTCTGTCTGTCTGTCTGTCTGTCTGTCTCATTTGTTTAACCTGTAGCAGTGACAGTCATTATAAGCAGCTCAGCATTCTTGTGGCTGGTGTAAAATTTGAATGAGCAACAGACATGAACACACACACACACACACACACACACACAGTCAAAGCAATGCTGAAAGCCTGGAAACAGGCAACATGCCGCCCTGCACTGAGGCTTTAAGCCAGTAGCCTTTAGCTTCTCGCTTACGGAGAGTTCTGAAGGAAACGTAACGTTTGTTAGATCCACAAGTGAACAGTGAAGGCTGCACCTGCCGCGCTGCTCAGTGTGGCGCGTGGGCATCTAGGACCAGCACAGGGCTGCTTATGGGTGGACGTACCGCTGCGATTAGCGGCACCCCAGCGAAGAGGCTAATTACAGCTCGGATCACAGCATGGCAGGACGGGCTCGAAACTTTTTAACAGACAGAAGCCGAAGGGTACAAAGGAACGGCCATTTTTCAGAATAACTATGGATATCCACTCGCTAGCCACAGGCGTGTGTATGCTCCCCTCTGTCACAAATTGTCTGTACACACGACTGCGCTGGTACGTTAAGAGAAAGACACAGTGAGCTCTGCCCACGGCGCCGTCACGGTACATCTTCTGTCCAAGAAGGGCCGCGGACCTGCCGTGGAAGATTTTATCAGATGGTGTGATGAGGCTGTTTTTTATACATTGGTGTATGCAAAACAAAAGATATGTTCATTCATTTTAAAATGAAAAAAAAATAAAGGCAAAAACCCTAACACTGAAGACAAAACAGCCATCAAAGTGATGGAGGTGGAGTGAGTTAATGACTATTAGTATCCAGGTACAAAAATTATCGTTTGGACCCCAAATTGATTTTATGGGCCAACAGCTTTTGTTTTGTCTGATGAAGTTTAGATTCTTTAATACAGATTTAGCCTTAATGAAATGAACCCAAATGATATGAACCAAGCTAGCAAGCTTGATGGAGTCCAGCAGTGCAAAGTAGTGGAGCTTTGCCCCTGTGAAAGGGCCAGACTGCCCCCTTAGACTGTCCTGGTGTCAGGGCCAGGCCGCAAATGAATTGCCCCAACTGCCCGATAAATTAACTTCAAGTTCAAGCATCACACACACACACATACACACACACACACACACACACACACACACACACACACACACACACACACACACACACACACGCACACACACACACACACACACACACACACGCACCGTGCACACAAATACAAATATACAAGTACATTGCTTCAATCATAGCATACCCAAATACACACCTCAATCACATGTAGATGGATACAGAACAACAGCTGTGCAAAGGAAATTGATTGGCTTCACAGCACAGCTAACTACATTTACAATCTGATATTACATTCTTATAGTTGTATAAATTCTTATGTGTGTGCGTGTGTGTGTGTGTGTGTGTGAGAGTGTGTGTGTGTGTGTGTGTCTGCGTGCGTGTGTGTGTGTGTGTGTGAGAGTGTGTGAGTGTGTGTGTGTGTGTGTGTGTGTGTGTGTGTGTGTGAGGTCACTGAGGTAATGTAGCCTGACACACATGGCTTCGTTAATGAGTAATCAGACTAACAGGAAACAGAAGTAATGGAGGTGAGACTGACAGGGAGAGAGAGAGAGAGAGAGAGAGAGAGAGAGAGAGAGAGAGAGAGAGAAAACCAGCACTAGAGGAACGGAGAAAGAGTGACAGCAGTGGAGTGAAAGAGGAGAAATGAGAGGGAAAGATAAGACCACTCATTTTCAGAGGAGATAAAGGTACGTGTTTCTCTCATTGCCCTCTCTGTGCCTCGCTGTCTGTACATTTCTTCCCTTATGTATTTCCTTTCCACAAACAGGCAGGCACACACTCACACACACACACACACACACACACATATACACACTCACACACACACACACACACTCACACACACACTCACACACACACACACACACACTCACACACACACTCACACACACACACACACACACACACACACACACACACACACACAGACACACACACACACACACACACACACACACACTCACACACACACACACACTCACACACACACACACTCACACACACACTCACACACACACACACACACACACTCACACACACACACACACACACACACACACACTCACACACACACACACTCACACACACACACACACACACACACACACACACACACACACACTCACACACACACACACACACACACACACACGCACACACACAGACGCAGTGCCCAGAGCCTAGGCAGGTCCATCCTTCCACAAACACTCCTACTGGGTTTGACCACACAGTGAGGAACACACACCCATACACACACTGCCTAAAAGAAAGTGTGTGTGTGCACACAGATATATACATACAGCCACTCAGCCTGTCTTTCTTACATTCTTTTCTTGTTTTATGCTACATATTTTATTATATATATTAAATACTGGCAGCTCAAACAGAGTAGTGGAATTGTGGGTAGCTGGTAACAGTGTAGGATGCATTTGCAGCTATTTTGGAATAATCTACCCTGACTGTGAAGGCAGTCTGACAGTACCCACAAATAAACACACACACACACACACGCACACACACACACACATATACACATACACATACACAGCAGACAAACCATTTCAAACATAGGTGTATGTGTGACAGCCCTACTGCATCCAGTGCAATATTTTCTTCTAGCTGATGAGAGAGAGAGAGAGAGAGAGAGAGAGAGAGAGAGAGATGTTGATATAATTTAAAGTGAGGGATTGGGGTAACTACTCTGGGATGTGTAATGTGAACATTTCAGCACTGGGAAGGGCGCAGGTGTAGTGGGGTATACGGTTGTCCCTCTGCATGGGCGACTAATGCTGGAGCTGTAGCACAGTGTGAGGTGTGCTCGGGCAAATACACACACTGAGGCACCGGCGACTCGCAAAGAAACAATACATAAACAAATAAACAGGAAGCTGGACTGGGTTTGCCTTCTCTGAAGAGGGGAGGATTCCTCCTGTGCCTCTATATATTATGCCTATAGCAGAGAAAGGACAAAAAGATGTGGTTGTGTGTGTGTGTGTGTGTGTGTGCTAGTTAGGTTGCGGAGAGTAAAAGGTTCCTTGAGAGGCTCCAGATGGCTATAACACAAGTGTGCCAATTAAAACCTCTTACATTTTATAAGCACATAAAAACATGTATTAGAAAAGCTTTCATGACAATCACACGCACACGCGCACACACATACACACACACACACACACACGCACACACACACATGCACATATACACACACAGACACACGCACACGCACACACACACACACGCGCGCATACACACACACACGCACACGCACACAACACACACGCACGCACATATACACACACAGACACACACACACACACACACATGCATATATCTCTCATTCTCTGTCCCTTTCCATCTCTAGTACACAGCACACAGAATCTCTTGTGCACCACCACTGTTTAAACTAGTCTAAACCTGTTTCTTTTAAGAAAGTAAGCATCTGTTTTATATTAAAGCAAGTACTTTGTCAGCACAAGATGTAAATTTTTCTTGGTAACTAAACTAATAGATAAAGAAGAACCATTACAGGTCTAACCAAAGGCTTTGAGGCGTGGTTGAAGTATGAAGGCCTTTTTCTTTCTTTCCCGGACAAGTGTTTTTCAGACCGTGAGAGCAGGTCTATCACAACTAGGACAAACTGACCTCATTAAGCCGACGTGCAGGCTGAAGGCTGTGATCTAACCGTGTGCTGTATCAGGCCCTGCTTATTGGTGGCTGACAGAAAAATATATTTTACCTACTGCGGGCAGCTAGCTGGG
>NC_137507.1:17545000-17550000 GCF_041902795.1 Electrophorus electricus
AGACACGGTCTCCTTCCCCCAGTGCACTGCTCATCTTTACCTCCCGTACAGGGCCTCTGACCGTTCATGCATAATGAAGTCCAAACTGCCAGGTTGCCATGGCACCTGTTCTAGTTCATAAAAAGATGACCCTGAGTTAGACAGTGGACAAATGCCCTGTCCCTGTCTAAAAGAGAAAGACAGAAGGAAACAGGGACAGAATCTTGTCACACCCTAAGAGACCAGCAGTAATCCGCCCCTTCGGTTGCTCATTGTTGGTGAGTGTTTGTTTTCTCCTTATTTTCATATTTTCCTATCCTTTCCACCCTTTTCAGGTTGGGTTAATTTGCTTTGGTAATAATGCAACTTATAATACTCATGCCAATGAAGCATGGTTGAATTGAACTGAATTGAGAGAGAGAGAGAGAGAGAGAGAGAGAGAGAGAGAGAGAGAGTCTGACTAGGCCATTTTGGTAAACTGCAAATGTAACAACAGAAGATGTTATGTTTGTGTGATGGAGTATGTACCATGTCATTATCAGCCTCATTATGGTGTGTGTGTGTGTGTGTGTGTGTGTGGTATCCCAATGCACAAAGCCCTAGCATACAAGCTTGTTTTTTTTTTTGTTTTAGTTTGCCTCTCCTCTCCTCTCCTCCTCTCCTCACCTCCCCACTCCTCTCCTCTCTTTATGCTAATCCAAAAAAAACCTTTAATGACTCATAATGGCCTCCACACTCCCCCGGCTCAGACATGACTAATCGAGTGTGATTGCTGAAGATCACAAGAAATCACCGGCTGGCACAATGCTTCCTTATGCCTGTCAATTAGATATTCTCTCTCTCCTTCTCTTTTCTGTCTTCTCACATTCTTTCCTTTTATAGTTTCTGTCTTCTGTTCCATTCTTTTTTGTCTCCATAAATCTTTTTTTTTTCTCTGTCACCATTTTTCTTTCTTTTCTCCCTTCATCTCTGGTTTGCTCTCTCTTGCTCTCTCTCTCTCTCGTGCTCTCTCTCTCTCTCTCTCTCTCTCTCTCGCTCTCGCTCTCTGCTCACACAAGCGGAGACTATTGCCCATGCAGTCACAGAAGATAATTATAACTCATTTAAAAATGAAATCTGCCAAGCAGTAAACTTTTTGTTTCTTACCCAGATTCCATGACCAGATGTGTACATATACCTGCTACTCAAGAAAAAGAAAAAACAAAACAAAACTTTTTTCCCCAATGGGCAATACTGGATGTCATTTTCCTGAGTAGCATTACATCTCCTTACACAAGCTTTCATTAGGGAAAAAGAGAGGTGTGTGTCACCCAATGATGATGGCACCAAAGTCTCACACTTTCCGCTCGTTTCCCAATCTGGCAACCGGCACATGTACTTTTCAGCCTTTCAAGTCAATTGCAGACACCTGTGGTTCTAGGCAGCCTGCCCCCAAACCAGGAGCACTCTGGCGCTGAACATTTTAAAACAGCTGCTCCATCCTGCTGAGGTTTGCTCGCATGCCGTCAGGGTCCAGCAGGGCTGTTCTGGAATCAGTTTGACCCTTGACCGTGCCCTTCCACACAGCGGTGTTCGTGAAGGACGCCTGGTCCCGGGTCGGTCAGGGCGCGCCAACACCTGGCGGTGCCGGAAAGCGGCACGGTCGCACAGGTGTCCTGCCAAAGGACACCGATGTTGGAAAGACACAGCACTTTCTCTCTAATGCCGGAAGCCTCTGCATCGTAGAAAATAGTCTGCAAACTAAGACAAAAATGCAACAACAAGGAAGCTAGTAGCAGAAAACTGGAAGACACTCTGTTTTCTAAAGGCAAATAGGTCATTAGGGGGAAAGCCTTCATTTTAATTGGCGGACTGTGAAGACGTTTTAATGGCCGAGGAAAAAACAGGGGACAGCAGGTGTTTTGCTAACCAAGCTACTTTGGCTTTATTGCAAATGATATAAATGACGGTGGGCGAGTGCCGCGTGTGGGACTACAGCGAATTCCGTCCTTTAATGAATCGCTGCCCTTGTTCTGCCGCTGGGTTTGCGCCGGGAAGGGGCGTTCGGCATAATAAACACTGTGCAGTTTTTTTTTGTTTTTTTTTTAAAGAAATGACTCAGGAGACATTTGGAAGAGAGTGAGCAGGAAAGTCACAAAAGAAGGAGGAGAGAGAGCGAGAGAGAGAGAGAGGGAGAGAGAGAGAGAGAGAGAGGGAGAGAGAGAGAGAGAGAGAGAGGGAGGGGAAGGAGAAACTGGGGATGGTGGTGAAGAGAAGGAACAAAGACAGTTGAGGTTATTTTCAGGTAATGCAGTGCTTCTCGTATGCCCCCCTCCATTCTTTTCCAACGCCAGGCAATCAAAACAGACACGTCTCCAGAGGACATTAAGCTACTCCACGTGCTGTCTGATTTCCTTTGTCAAGGCTGCCGACTGTCCTCGTGTGAGCAGAGGTAACGAGCACACGTCTGGCGAACAGGCCGCATTTCATCGCTAACGACCGCTGGCAGAGCAGAACAGAGTCGGACCGAAGAGCAAGCCGGCCTGGCTCCGGTGCCCCGGTATCGAGTCTCGTGCTCTCTTTAGACGGGGTGGGGAGAATCCTTGCATCCCCCCAATGTCCTGCACCACACAGTAGCGACAAAACCATCAGGCATTAGTACAGTAATCTAATGTACACATTATTGTTGGAGGACGTGGCTGCTGATGAATTAAATTCCCAGAAGAGATAAAAATGGTGGTTTCTCAGACCTTTTGGGCGCACCTTAGCTACTTTTCATAGAGAGCCTGTGGTGCTGTCCCGCCAGCGTGAGGCACGCACAGCTTTCTCCACTTCTGATCCGTTCAGAGAGATGTGCAGTGTTCATTTTCTCCCAGTGATAGGTTTATACGTAAATGTGGCCCAAACCACAGCATAGCCTGTGTGTTTGAATCATGTGTATGGTGATTTTGTCGGACAACGTTATAAATCCAGAATTTTAGCAGAGCAGGGCAGCAGTTTGGAAGTGGCTTGGTGACTGCTCGTTAACACGCAGCGTTAATGGATCGCGTTTCAGTAACTGTTTCTACACAACAGGAACAGAAAAATAATTCGGCTGTATTAAATACAGTATATGTGAGCAACAGGAGTGTGAGAGAAGCCGTCAGATGTGAAAGGCTGACGCCATCTGACACTAGGCAGCATGCAAATGCGATGACATAATACATATGAAAATCGGCACGTGTGACGCAATCTTGTGACATTCAACGACTTTTCGCTGCTTTCCATTTAAAGTTGTTGGCATCACTGAAGAAGGCAGGCTTTACATGCATCGAAAAAACCCCATCTTAGATCTGAGCCACAAACATGGCAACATGGTTAACATAATTTCTGAAAACCTTCTAGCAAAGAGAATGTAAACATGAAAACACTTAGTTATTCACGTAGAGCATTACAGTCACATAGCTGTGTTTTCCCCGTTCAGTCTAGTGTATTGCTCACTCTAGACTTAACAGCCAAGCCTGCAGTTTTATGCCTGTTTTGAACAAGATAGATGGAGATGAAGGATGAATGTAGCATTTGTAGAACACTTCAGTACAGCTCAGTTGCAATGAAAGGAATAAACTGGCAAAAAAATCCCCAGATATGATTCATCGGAGGAAATTTAGCACCCCTGTGCATGGAAAGGCAATCGCAGTAGAGACTAGTGCACTGTGGGTTAGCGCGTTACAGGCTAGCCTGCCCATGGCTAGCATGGGAGTAGTGGGAGGACTTTTGGTCTGGAGTTCTGTCAGATGAAATGCAGCTCAGAAATCAATTCTGTGTGGGAGGCAGATCTTTTCCAGTTTTCTTGCTGCATGTGGGCTAATGTCCATTCTGAATTCCTGTGCAATCCCTAACCAACAAAAATCTACATATTTTTACAAAACCTCTTGCGTTACATTGGAAAATTAAACCATTCCAAGGAATACTAAGAAACATTCGTTCGCAAAGCTGTAACTACGGCAAGTAACTTAACCAGTTATGGCTGGTTTACCATTACCCTCCCAGTGTATGTATATTTTCTTTTAGAAATTGGATTGGATTGGTTGTGGAGAAGAAGAGGAAGTAGTCTGGGTTGTCCGGGGCAACAATGGGCAACATAATGCCAGCGAGCTGTGCCGAGCACCAGCCCACACCAACGTGAGCTGTCAGAGAGGGTTACTTCAGCCTACTGAGTCGGGGAGGGAGGGAGAGAGAGAGGGAGGGAGAGAGAGAGAGGGGGGAGCTGAAGGGTGGCTGAGTGTGTGGGAGTGATACAACAAAAACAGAGAGAGAGAGAGAGAGAGAGAGAGCGTTGGTAGGATTCGAGAGCGCGGGAGAGCGAGCGGCTGAAACAGGCGTGCTCCTGGACACCGTGGAAAAGCGCCAGGATCCGTGGTTGTGTGTACGTGTGCGAGCGTGCAGCGAAGGAGCACGTGGGTGTGTGTGTGTGTGTGTGCGTGTGCGTGCTTTTGCGTGCAAGCTCCCGGGCGCAAGCGCGTGTGTGTGTGTGTGGAGTCGCAGCGATGTTGGAACACTCGTCTGAAAGAGGCTTTGTGCCCGGTGTGTGTGTGGACAGCATGCGCTACCCGTCGGCCACCAGCAACCCCATGACCGCGCCAAGCAGCGAGGAACCGCTGCTGAGGTAACACACACACACACGCACACAGACACACAGACAGACGTAGGCAGGCGCACGCGCGCAGCAGGGTTGCGTCCATGCGGCGATTGTTAGGCACAGCTGGGAGAGCAGACTTCCCACAAACCCCAGCTGCACCTTGGTACTGTGGCGTGGTCTCCACCGTTTGCTTCCTGCCTGTTCCCTGTGCTCTGGTGCTCCAGTTCCAGTGTTAGTGGATTATAATGTTAGCATGCTCGCCGTAGGCCGTGTGTGTGTGTGTGTGTGTGTTGGATCCTGTCAGACTCCACACTGCCTGTCCTGTTGTTCGCCATATTGTAGAATTCTCGGCATGTGTCGTTCTCCCTCTCCCTGACCGCTGGACGTGGGCGGGCTGACGACGCCATAGTGAGCAGACCGGTGC
>NC_137507.1:17555000-17562500 GCF_041902795.1 Electrophorus electricus
CAAGTTCAAAGGCCCGCGCGCGTTTGCACGCACTAACAATATTAACGCGCGTTAATGCAGGCGACGCGTTTAGAGCACGAGACTTAACGCAGCGTATATATCGACTTGTTAACGAGGCGACTTTGTACCGGAGCAAGAGAGGATGCCTGCCGAAAGATTATCTCGATTTATAGTTTTTTGCTGACGAGCGCAGAATATTCGAGGGTTGCGCGCCCACAGCTGCCGTGTGGACGCGCATTTTGTACCCTGACCGAGCAACGGCCGCGATGCTGCACTGCCCCTAGGTGTCATCACCGGGGTGTAATATGCATGCAGTCTCGCACACCGCAGACCTACCGCACATAGCACACGTGAAAGCTGTGGCCTAATGACAGTTCCGTGTGTCCAAAACCCAACCAAAGTCACCTGCCTTCATTCGGATCTCGTGAGGTTTGGGAAACAACATATTAGGATTGCAATAAGTGACCGCGACATTGATAAGTTAAATTATTATATATATATTTTTTTTTAAACAAAGGATTTAAAGGGTTGGTATTCTTTGTCTGGCGATTGCCTGGATGCGCATGCGTGAAGTGGTTTTGGTCAATGGATAACACACTTTGGGGCCCCTCGTGCACTCTGCGGAGAAGCCCTTTCCCAAGGAAGCGCGAGACTTATATGAGTGGGAGGTCAACAAGCTTTATACATTTGTACATGTTTTTAACAGAATCATAGTGCAAAATAGTGTTAACATTTAATGAGATCAAGTAGTTTTTTTTTCCCCTTAAACTTAATTTAATTGTTTGAATAAATAATCCACCGATTGTTACAGTGATTGTTTTTTTTTTGTTTGTTTGTTTTTTGTTGTTGTTTTTAATAGAATGGCTGTGGATCGAGGAAGGATGTTGGCAATATTGCTTGTTCTCTCACATCCCCCCTCATTCTTTGTGTGTGTCTGTGTGTGTGCGCGCGCGCGTCTCTGACTGTTTGTGTGTTTCCCATGACCCATTTCCCGCACAAATCGACTCGGGCCCTGTGCAGAAAGCTCGTGTAGAGAGCACCGTTGCCCCCGGGGTGCAGGCGAGGCGGATAAAGGCAAAACACCCCCGAAGCCTCCCACCCGTCCCACGGCCATGTGACGGGTTAGGAGCGCGCTTTGGTTACGCTCGAGTGTCCGATCCGCGAAAACAAGGGCGGATTCTTACCCCTTCACGCGTGATAACGGTTTATTTCATATACCGTAAAATACCACGTCTGTAGCAGCAAAAATAATAATACTGCAATCATGCAAATTACTGTGTGCATGAATGTGTACTGTAGCATGAGTATTATGGGATGGCTGTATATATAGTCAAGACACACGTACGCTTCGGAGGACTGAGAGATGCAATGGTTAAACCGCCACTGCAGCGCGCGCAGCCACGCCTCTCTCCTCAGCACCTGACGCCCTGTCCGCAGCCCGGAGCTCGAGCTCTGGGGGGGAAGCGGAGGAGAACGTGACAACTGCCGTGTCCGTGGCCAGTGCCGTGGGGAGGCCGCTCGCGCCGCACCTGTCCCTCTCCGTCTCGCGCCCGCGACACAAACGCAGTTGCCCAAACTCGGCGAGCTCGCGACAGGGCGGGCGTTATCCAGTCAGCGCGAGCTCGGCGGTGCGCACAGACACGCGGAACATGACTTCGTCCTACAGTCTGGATTTTCTGCCCGAGATGGTGGTGGAAGGTCGGCTTCTGACTACGGCGGAGCGGATGTGAGTGAATCATTTTGTTTCGCCCTCCAACGTGAGCGTGCTTGTAAAGCGCACCGGACGATGTGCGTGCGCCAGTGTTCTTATTATTATCTGCTGGGAATAAGGTAGCGATCTCTCCGCTGTTTTCGCCGGAGAGACCGGTTAAACGCGCATTCAAGGTGCTTTTCGCTTCGGTCGGTCGAGACATCGGCGTTTGCGGCATTCCGTGGTCGGATAGTCCGGTTTTCAGGCTGGAGTTTAGCTGCATGGGCACGATTGTCCGCGTGTCGGGGCGGACACGAGCGCTGCCGTTTGCTGTCCTTTTGGAACTACATACTTGCATACGACGTCACTTTGTATTTTGCTCGGCCGTCGCCGCGCGGAATGTAACCCGAAGAAGTTACTTGGATATTCACCGAAACCGCCCATTTGGCTCGCGGCGCCGTAGGCTCGAACATGGGGGTCGGTTAAAAGCTAAGCTGTGTCCCCGTCCCTGCCCCTTGAGAAGAGATCGAAATTGGAGGAGAAAAAAAACCCCATCACATTAAAAAGCTCAGATAGGGCTCCGTGCGCATACGTTGATCATAAGATCGCTTGCTTCCCCAGCCGATTTGAAATGCATACGGAGCTGGGTAATGTGTACTTTACGGCTCTGCTGTGTGCATGTGCTCCGCGGTGCAGTGGCGGGGCATGCACGAGTTTAGGAGCAGCATGTGACCCAAATGGCCAGAGTGTAGCGCAGGGCTTTGTGCAACGCTGAAAACAAGCGCCGGTACGTCCCTCGTTTTAAACCATTGGAATGCGCAGTCTCTCTCTCTCTCTCTCTCTCTCTCTCTCTCTCTCTCTCTCTCTCCCCCCCCCCCCCCCTCTCCGGGTTGTCTCGAATTCGATTTGTTACGTTCCGAAATCATATTACTGCAAGCAGAAGACACGCGTAATTCAGTTAAGGGCAATATTCCAGGCGCGAGGACAAAGGGGTAGTTTGATGTACTCTATTTGCGAGCGCGAGCAGCTGACCGCCGCTGCCCCACTTACGTCGGCTCGGCTCAAAGTCCCGGCCGGTGATGGGCGGTGTGCCTAACGGCTATTAACTGTATTATAATGTATTTGCATCTTCCTGTATAAGATTAGTAGATATATAGTACACTACATCACTCTTAACAGAATAACATATTCACCTCTGTCTGTCTGTCTGTCTGTCTGTCTGTCTGTCTATCTATCTATCTATCTATCTATCTATCTATCTATCTATCTATCTATCTATCTATCTATTGATTTCTTTCCTGTGTATCCGTAATTCCATTCATCTATCTCTTCTTCCTAAAATTGTGTATTTGTCTGTTTTTTCCAGTCAGAATGACTTTCTTTTGTTTTAAATTAAATTCTTGCTTTGCTTCTAATCTGCTGTGTGGGCCTCTACTACAAGATGTTAGCTACATGAAAATGCACACACACACACACACACACACACACACACACACACACACACACACACACACACACACACTCACCCACCCAGAGGAAGGTACAGGGAAAGTATCCAGCTGGCCTGTGTTCTGCAGAGTTGAGTGAACGCTCGCTAATCTCTCTCTTCACTATGTGATAAGCTGTTCACCTCTCTGTCAGTGAAAACATTACACACACTCTACTTCTCCCTTGTGTGTACCCCCCCCCCCCCCTCCCCACACACACACAGAATGCATGTTAAAGATCTGGCTCTACAGGAGACCCTTGTGTGATGTGTAGGTTCCGACCACCACTTCCAACATGCTGCTGTTGCTTGTCAATTCTTCACTGACTTCACTTGTGTTTTGTGCATTGTTTAGGTGATCGTGTTTGTTTGGACTTTGCGTGTGTGTGTGTTTGAGAGAGAGAGAGAGAGAGAGAGAGAGAGAGAGAGAGAGAGAGAGCGCGCATGCATGTGTTTGTATGCGGCCATTTGATGGAACTTTCACTTTGGAGCGTTATGACTGGGGCGCAGAGGAAATCAGTTCTGTTCCGTGTTAATTTCTGGTGCACATTACAGTCGACAGTTATGACGCAGATTGAATAGAAACCCAAGTCCAAACCACCACAAAGAAGCAAAGACTGACAGGGGACGTATGGAATCAGGATATGAAATGTACGGAGTTTACATTAGATGTGGTTGAGTGTAGGAATGATCAGCCATTGAGCAAACTCCACATCAGTGTGGACAGACTTGAAGGTGTGAGCCCAAAGTTAGGCAAGGTTAGAGGTTCCTCGTGAACCAGGTTAGAGGTTCCTTGTGAACCAGGTTAGAGGTTCCTCGTGAACCAGGTTAGAGGTTCCTGTGCTGCGTAGAACTTCACACCAAAGCCTTCGACTCCAGGTCTCCACCTGTATCTGAGGAATGACGTGTCCCAGCTCACTGTGGTTCGGTTCATCTCTGGGTTTGGAGTATCAGGAGAGACCAAGGTCACAAAGTGCAGGGGAGGCATGGAGGGGTGGATATGGTGTGTATCAGACATCTTGAGACGCTTTGGATTCAGGACCACAGGCTGCAGTCATCATGAGCTCTGTAAGTGACGCTCCGATTGGATACAATTCCCTGTGAGATTAAGTAGATCAAGTCTGCCTGCCTACAACACAGAACAGCCGAGGCTGTTGAATACCAAGTCTGGGTCACCGTTTGATTCACTAGAAGAAATGAACAAACTCTTATTTATTTACTTATTTTCCAGAAATGTTAGTCACACCGTTCCAGGAAATACTATGCAGCTTGGATCAGTGCAAGCTAATAGTTGTATGCACAGACACACACACACACACACACACACACACACACACACACACACACACACACACACACACACACACACACACATACACACACACACACACAGGCACACAAGCCCCACCTCATCACCCAGTTCACCACATCTAAACAGCTGTATGTGTGTGTTTGTATGTGTGTTTGGCTTATTCTATATATATTTATATGTTATATGATTTTTATAATTGGTTCACCATGCACACCCTACCCCTTACACAAACACCATCCAAACACACCCTACCCCCTTACACAAACACCATCCACACACACCCTACCCCCTTACACAAACACCATCCACACACACACCCTACCCCATTACACAAACACCATCCATACACACCCACCCTACCTCTTACACAAACACCATCCACACACACCCCTACCCCCTTACACAAACACCATCCACACACACACCCTACCCCATTACACAAACACCATCCATACACACCCACCCTACCTCTTACACAAACACCATCCACACACACCCCTACCCCCTTACACAAACACCATCCAAACACACCCTACCCCCTTACACAAACACCATCCACACACACCCTACCCCCTTACACAAACGCTATCCACACACACACACCCTACCCCCTTACAAAAAACACCATCCACACACACCCTACCCCCTTACACAAACACCATCCACACACACACACACACCCTACCCCCTTACACAAACACCATCCACACACACACACACACACACACTCAAGCCTATCCCCTTACACAAACACCATCCACACACACACACCCTACCCCCTTACACAAACACCATCCACACACACCCTACCCCCTTACACAAACACCATCCACGCACACACACCCTACCCTCTTACACAAACACCATCCCCACACACCCTACCCGCTTAACAGCAGTTTGTCCTACGTTATCTGTGTGGTTGAAAGTGATGAACGAGGGTGCGGATGCTGGAGCAAAAGGATACTGTCGGCGCGGCAACGCACAGTGGCACTGATGATGCGCCCACCCCGTGTCTATTTATCAGTTAATCTGTGATATACACACACACACACACACACACACACACACACACACACACACACACACACACACACACACACACACACACACACACAGTACTGCCACTGCTGTTTTTTGTTGTTTTCGCCTTCTAGATCTCTCTTTCCTTTCTCTATCATTTCTGACTTTCATACAGCATAACTGATGCACTCACACAGCTCTGCTTATGGGAATTTTATCCACACAGCTTGTGATTTTAATGTATGGAAGTAACCATTTCATCTCCCGCTCCCCCTCTCTCCCTCGTTCTTTCTCTCTCTCTCTCTTTCTGACGTTCTTCAGTAAAATGAGAGCGTTTGAGTTCTTTGTACTTTCCACATTTCTCCTTGTGGCCTTGACATCACAGAAAATCCTTGTGCTGCTCCATCACTCACAAACACACACACACACACACACACACACACACACATCTCGCACAACATGACGTGGTGCAAACACAAATTAGCAGAGATGGTGAATCGCATGTCAGCTCCCTTTTATCAAAGAGATGCAGTACCAGATAATTCCGTAATAACGCGTCAGAATATCATTCCGCATCCGTCTTCTGTTGGCCCGGTTCACGCTAGCAACATATTCTTAATCTTCAGCTGCGTAGCGTCTCGTTCGTTCCGTGACAGATTAGTTAGTGTTTCTCTGCGCGTATAAACCAACGCCCTGCGCGTGTTTCCGTGCCTTTAGGCATGGTTTGCATATGAGGACAGTACGTCAGCACCTGGTAGAAACACCCCAGCTAACCCGAGCTGGAGGAGGACACACAGAGCTGGATGTGGCCGTGGCACAGTTGGTTGCTTTCTTCTTCTGGCCCCTCCCTTCCACTCCATCGCTCTTTCTCTCTCTCTCTCTCTCTCTCTCTCTCTCTCTCTCTCTCTCTCTGTATGTGTCTCTCTCTCTCCCTCTCTCTTTGTCTCTGTCTCTCTCTCTTAGTACTTGATGCAAGATCTCTGTCCAATATTTATTCACTCCATCTGCGATGCTGATTTTGCCAAAGTCATGGCTTACCTCAATGTGTCTCAGTGGACTTACCCCCATGTTCTCTCTCTCTCGCTCTCTCCTCTCTTTTTTCTCCATTTTATTCCTGCTGTCTTTGTATTTTTCTTTCTATTCACTTCCTCTGTGTCCTTCTACATCCTTCTTTCAGTTTCTAACTCTGCACTCTCCCTACCTCTCTATCTCTCCTTTTCTCTCTCTCTCTCTCTCTCTCTCTCTCTTTCTCTTTCTCTCTGCTCTTTAAAAGGGGAGCTCATTATGTGCAGCTAGAGGGAGAGAAATGTGGGATTATAGGAGACGTTTGAGGACTTATTTTTCCTGCCTGTTTAAAAGGACACACACACACAAACACACACACACACACACACACACACAAACACAAGGGAACCATCAGTAAAAGTGCCCAAACTCCAGAGTTTACTGAGTGTAAGTGTAACAAATTAATCTTCGTGTGTGTGTGTGTGTGTGTGTGTGTGTGTGTGTGTGTGTGGTTCAGAGAGACACACACTCACACAGTTGGCTGCCAAGCTAATGCTGTTTTTAATTGCTAATAGTGGGAAGCACCCCCCCCCCCAAAAAAAAAAGGTTCCCCGGGGGCTTTTCCAGCCTCTGATACAGGCGTCATTAAAGCCACGTCACACCTGCCAGCCAAGCCCCCGCAATGGGAGCCCCACGCAGGGCGCAAGGGCGCCGTGCCCGGCCCAGGGAGCTCTCAGCTGGGCAGAGAGTCGAGCCTGGCCCCCTCTGGACGGTTATGATACTGACACCTTTCAAAAGCTCAGCCAAGTCTCTGTCTCTCTCTCTCCCTCTCTCATTCTCTCCCTCTCTCTCTATCCCTTTGTCCCTGTTGCCGTGTCTTTCTTCCTCTCTCTACCTCCCCCTCTGTCTTGTTCCCTGTCCTCCTTAAGTGAGAAGTGAGCTGTGGAAGAAATGAGACACAGGAAACAAACATTTTGTTAAAGGAAA
>NC_137507.1:17567500-17570000 GCF_041902795.1 Electrophorus electricus
TGAGGGATAAACTTTCCGTTCAGATGGGAAAGCAGACGTTGGATTTTGCATGAAATCTAACCCTAACCCTAATCTTAACCCTAATCATAACCCTAACCCTAACCCTAGGTCTATAGAATGTGGTATTTTAGAAATTGTATGATTTGTAGAGAATATCCAACTCGCTATAAAATCTTGGCAAATGGGCGATCTAAGACAATCAGGTGTGTCAAAATGGGCGCTCTAAGCCTATCAGGTGTGTTGAACTGGGCGCTCTAAGCCTATCAGGTGTGTTGAACTGGGTGATCTAAGCCTGTCAGGTGTGTTGAAACATGCTGTTGTTCAAGGGACACTTTTGTAGCTGGAGTGACATGGTTCTAATTGTTTTGATTGGCTGAGGCTTCAGGCCATGGAGCTTTTTGATTGGCAACCAGCTGTGGTGGTTTCTTAAGTGACTGACTGTGGCTGTGTGGCTATGCTTTACTGTGTGTGTGTGTGTGTGTGTGTGTGTGTGTGTGTGTGTGTGTGTGTGTGTGAGAGAGAGAGAGAGTGAGAGAACAAGAGAGATAGAGAGAGTAGAACCTTTTCATTGCATCCTTTTTAACAATTCTCTTTTGCTCAGTTTTTCACCATCTTCCCTCCACTTATTTTCAGATGTGTGTGCGAGAGAGAGAGGGAGAGGAACTGTGTGTGTGTGTGTGTGTGTGTGTGACTGGGGTTCTGTAACAGGATTGTGTATAATGAGGGAAGCTTTTGCCCCTCAGCACACATTCTTTCTTGGTAAACATCAATTATATCTGTTCACTCATGCGCACAACACTAGTGCTCCAGATTTTGTCACAGTGTCTGGGGCTGCCCGCAAATATTTCAGTATGCTGCTTCAATTCTGTGCATGTGCATGAGGGTTTGTGTGTGTGTGTGTGTGTGGTGTGTATATGTGTGTGTATGTGTGTGTGTGTGTGTGTGTATGTGTGTGTATGTGTGTGTATGTGTGTGTGTATGTGTGTGTGTATGTGTGTGTGTATGTGTGTGTATGTGTGTGTGTGTGTGCTGAACATTGCTGTTACTTAGTAGGGTTGTTGACCTTTCCATGACCTGCCAGTCACATCATGGGCCTTCTCTTCTTGCAGCCTCAAAAAGCCAAGGAGTATATCGAATAACTCAGCCGTGTGTGTGTGTGTGTGTGTGTGTGTGTGTGTGTGTGTGTGGAGCAACATGTAGCAACTTTCCTGTAGACATTGTTGAAACTTTTTCATACTGTGTGTTACGTTTTGATCTGAATTAGATCACGGTAAACACAGAAGTTCTCCTGGAACCATTTCTGATGCTATTCTAGTCTCGTCCTTGTTTTGCACGTCTGTCAGTCTTCTACCTGTTTCCGTCCAAATGCATGTGTGTGTGAGTGTCTGTGTGTGAGCATCTGTGTGTGTGTGTGAGAGAGACAGAGAGAGAGAGAGAAGGAGGATACTTGTTTTTGGCTGGAGTCTTGTGTGCTCGTAGTCTGTACAGCCTATGAGTGTGCTCAGACAGTTTTAGGACACTGACCCCCCCCCCTCTCTCTCTCTCTCACACCCTCCCCCTGGAAGGACTCTGACCTTTTCACACACAGATATTCACTAACAGCTTGTACCCTGGTCCTTTCTTTCTTTTACTGTGTGTGTGTGTGTGCGTGTTGATTTGCATGCTTTCCCACTGCTGAGCACTTCTGTCCTGTAATTAGATTTGAACTGTTTGATTCCACTTGTCTCAGGGGCGACAGGGTCGGTCTCTCTCTCTCTCTCTCTCTCTCTCTCTCTCTCCTCTCTCTCTCTCTCTCTCTCTCTCTGTCTCTCTCTCTCTCTGTCTTTCTCTCTCTCTCTCTCTCTCCATCAGTCAACATAAGTGAGGGATCACATATTCATTTTCACTACAAATGAGCAAATAAAAGTTTGTTAAATGCACTTCTGAATTTATATGGATAGGTGTGTGTGTGTGTGTGTGTGTGTGTGTGTGTGTGTGTGTTTTGGATGTTTTAGCCAGTATGGTACTTGATGGGATGATGGGACAGGCTTCTGAAACTCCTCCCAGCAAACAGCACACACACACCCCCCCCCCCCCCCCACACACACACAGATATACACAGCCTGTAGCTGTTGGAGAGTCAGTAATTGAGCAAAGGCACTTAGCATTATTCAATTTAAGGGGTGATGAAACACATCTGTCATCATGGAACTACTTTGCCAGTTAACCCTGTGTGTGTGTGTGTGTGTGTGTGTGTGTGTGTGTGTGTGTGTGTGTGTGTGTGTGTGAGAGATTTGTCTGCAGGAGTAGTAAGAGTAGTGATCACTTCTAACATTTAGATCAGTGCTTAATCACTCTATCACACTAACTCTTTCCCACTGGCCAACTGAGATTCACCCTACTGTGTCTTACTGACAGTCTACTTCTATTACACACACACACACACACACTTTCCTTTCCAAAGAGAATAACATGTATCGACTGACATGAGTGTCTGCTTCTGGCAGGAGATCACTTAAAT
>NC_137507.1:17572500-17582500 GCF_041902795.1 Electrophorus electricus
TCTCTCCCTTTCTCCTCTCCTCTCTCTCTCTCTCTCTCCCTCCCTCTCTCTCTCTCTCTCTCACTCCCTCCCTCTCTCTCTCTCCCTCCCTCCCTCTCTCTCTCTCCCTCTCTCTCCTCTCTCTCTCTCTCTCTCTCTAAATCCTAGCCTAGAGGTGCTGAGATGGCTATAGTCCACTCTTCTACTCTGTAAGCTTCCTTATAAATTAACCATGCGTTTCTCCTCCTCTCCCCATCCCCATGTAGCCTCCTCTTGCTCCCTCTTCTTCATCCCTGTCTTCCTCGCAGCTATTCCAGTCCATTTCACCCCACATTTCCTCTTGTCCCGCCACTCTTCCAGAGACCGCTTAAGCAGGTGAATTTCCGTCACGGGATTCCGCACTGCTGAGTTGCTGAGCACCTTTTAATTCCCTTCATAGCCTCATCTGGAAAATGTGCACCACTGTGTGTGTGTGTGTGCGTGTTTATACATAAATGTGCATTTACAGTAATAGGATTTGTTTTTCACATAGTTTACCACTTAAACTAAACCAGTTAGCAAAGTGTAAACAATGCCACGTTGGAATTTCTTTGGTCACCTTTGATGTGTTGGAGCTGCGGTAACGCCACAGCCACAGAGAAGCCAGGGAGGCTTCAAAGAATTCATCAGCCACACCAGCTCGGGGTGATACTGACAACAAATTCATATCACGATACCTTCCAAATGTATCGCAATACTTCCATAATATCACGATATCCTATACAACTGTGCCACACTAGGCCTCACACACCTGCCACTGCTCAGATCGCAACAAAGGCGACCAACACAAAGTGCGGTGAAATTTACCTGGAGAGGAAGTAGATTTTTAGCAAAGGAAACATTTAGCAGAAATTTTCTTCTTTTTTTGTGAGGCGTGAGCGTTGATGTGCTCTGTTTTGGGCCGAGTTGCCGGTGCCGCTGGTAGAGAAAGTGAACTGGAAAGTCAGCTGCTTTCTGAGGGGTGGAAATGTGCTGAGAGGTCCAGCCGTTGCCCCCATAGGTCTGAGCCCAGCAAGACCCCCTGAGACACACACACACACACACACACACACACACACATATGCATGCTTCTGAAGTAAAGTCAGGTCATGTGTTTGGTTCTGCGTCTGATCTTGCATTCTAATGTCTCTCTCTCTCACTGTGTTCGCCGTGAGCAAGAGATCAATGCAGCAGTTAGATGAGTGCTCTCTCTCTCTCTCTCTCTCTCTCTCTCTCTCTCCCTCCCTCTCTGTCTCTCTCTCTCTCTCTCTCTGTCTCTCTGTCTTCTCTCTCTCTCTCCCTCTCTCTCTCTCTGTCTCTCTTTCTGTCTCTCTCTCTCTCTCTCCCTCTCTCTCTCTCTGTCTCTCTCTCCTCTCTCCTCTCTCTCTCTGTCTCTCTCTCTGTCTCTCTCTCTCTCTGTCTCTCTCTCTCTCTCTCTCTCCCTCTTTCTCTCTCCTCTTGTGCTTTCAGACACGCCGGTCTGCAGATAAAGCGCTCCACACACACAAAGCATCAAACGGAGCAGCCAAGCACCTGTGCTCTGCCCTCCTCCGACATGTGCACACACACACACACACACACAGACACACACACACACACACACACACCTACAGTACTTACACACTGCTTGTTACTCACGTGAGCTCACAGCAGTAATGTGGTAACATGACTGGAGAAGACGCTGCATCCATGTTACTTATCCCACACTGAACCGTACCCAGTGGGACTTTGAATATGACAGTCTGTGTGTGAGTGTCTGTCTCTGTGTGTGTGTCTGTGTGTGTGTGTGTGAGTGTGTGTGTCTGTGCCTGTGTGTGTGTGTGTGTGTGTCTGTGTGTGTGTGTGTGTGAGTGAGTGTGTGTGTCTCTGTGTGAGTGAGTGTGTGTCTCTGTGTGAGTGAGTGTGTGTCTCTGTGTGTGTGTGTGAGTGAGTGTGTGTGTCTGTGTGAGTGAATGTGTGTGTCTGTGTGTGTGTGTGTCTGTGTGTGTGTGTGTCTGTGTGTGTGTGTCTGTGTGTGTGTGTGTGTGTGTGAGTGTGTGTGTCTCTGTGTGAGTGAGTGTGTGTCTCTCTGTGTGTGTGTGTGTGTGTGTGTGTGTGTGTGTTGTGTGGTGTGTGTGTGTGAGTGTGTCTGTGTGTGTGTGTCTGTGTGTGAGTGTGTCTGTGTGTGTGTGTGTGTGTGTGTGTGGATGGCAGGCTTTCTTTTATTGCCTTTGTTTTTCCTCTCCGTGTCCCAGCCCCTCTCCCCTCTCCCTTCTCTTCTCTCCCTTCTCCTCCCTCCCTGCTCCTCTCTCCCCTCTCCTCTCCCCTCTCCTCTCTCCCCTCTCCTCTCTCCCCTCTCCTCTCCCCTCTCCTCTCTCCTCCTCTCCTCTCTCCTCTCTCCCCTCTCCCTTCTCCTCTCCCCTCTCCCCTCTCCCCTCTCCTCTCTCCTCTCTCCTCTCCCCTCTCCCTTCTCCTCTCCCCTCTCCTCTCTCCTCTCCCCTCTCTCTCCTCTCTCTCTCTCCTCTCCTCTCTCCCCGCTCCTCTCTCCCCTCTCCTCTCCTCTCTCCTCTCTCCCCTCTCCCCTCTCCTCTCTCCTCGCTCTGTTCCTGCAACCCCGTGCGTGAGAATGTTCCTGACACTGAGGAGTCCGAGGCAGACAGCCACAGGGAGAGTGCAGAGGGGAGAAATATCACTGACACGAAAACTCTGCCATCTGCTCCCGCGTTAATTGGCATGCACAACGATGGTTTTCTGACCCATAAACAGCAGTGAGCATGCCTGCACCTCCCCCGCCCTATCCCACATCACACCCCTCAATACTACCCCAGCACGCTCCTGATCACTGCATCAAGAGTGGTCGCCGTGGTGTCCGTCGGACTAACCGGACCAGACGACCTGCATGCTGAATAACACCACAAATGCACTGTTATTGCATCTGAGCGGTGTGTGTTTGGGTGTGTGTGTGTGTGTGTGTGTGTACGCCCATGGAGAGGCCACATTCCTAAACCACGAAAGGCTCGCTGAATCCCATAAGCATCAACTTGGAAATGGGAACATCAGAAGCCCCGCCTCCCATACTGACTCAGCTTCTCTGTGTAGCGCGATTCCGAGCACCCTGGCCTCCGCCTCTGCCGTGACGTCGCCACTCAGAAAAGCATTTAGTCATTGAGTTTATTTACCAATGTATTCCCCTTCCCACAACGAAGCGTCCCATGCAGGCTCGTCGTTAGGGACAGGACGGCCAGTCGTTAAGGACAGGACGGCCGGTCGTTAGGGAGAGGATGGATCTGCGTTAGGGAGAAGACGGATCGTCGTTAAGGGAGAGGACGGCCGGTCATTAGGGAGAGGACGGCCGGTCGTTAGAGAGAGGACGGCCGGTCGTTAGGGAGAGGATGGATCGGCGTTAGGGAGAGGACGGCCGGTCGTTAGGGAGAGGATGGATCGTCATTAAGGGAGAGGACGGCCAGTCGTTAGGGAGAGGACAGCTGGTCGTTAGGGAGAGGGTGGAGGCCGTTCCTTGTTGACGGTGGCGAGGTGTTGAGGTGCACACATGCCTGCTCTCCTGCTCTCACACATCTCTCCTTCCCCCTCTCTACTGCTCTCTCCCTCTCCATCACTCTCTCTCTCTACTGCTCTCTCCCTCTCCATCACTCTCTCTCTCTACTGCTCTCTCCCTCTCCATCACTCTCTCTCTATCTCTCTCTCTACTACTCTCTCCCTCTCCATCACTCTCTCTCTCTACTGCTCTCTCCCTCTCCATCACTCTCTCTCTATCTCTCTCTCTCTACTGCTCTCTCCCTCTCCATCTCTCTCTCTCTCTCCATCTCTCTCTCTCTACTGCTCTCTCCCTCTCCATCACTCTCTCTCTCTACTGCTCTCTCCCTCTCCATCACTCTCTCTCTACTGCTCTCTCCCTCTCCATCTCTCTCTCTCTACTGCTCTCTCCCTCTCCATCACTCTCTCTCTCTACTGCTCTCTCCCTCTCCATCTCTCTCTCTCTACTGCTCTCTCCCTCTCCATCACTCTCTCTCTCTCTACTGCTCTCTCCCTCTCCATCACTCTCTCTCTACTGCTCTCTCCCTCTCCATCTCTCTCTCTACTGCTCTCTCCCTCTCCATCTCTCTCTCTCTCTCTCTACTGCTCTCTCCCTCTCCATCACTCTCTCTCTCTACTGCTCTCTCCCTCTCCATCACTCTCTCTCTCTACTGCTCTCTCCCTCTCCATCACTCTCTCTCTATCTCTCTCTCTACTACTCTCTCCCTCTCCATCACTCTCTCTCTCTACTGCTCTCTCCCTCTCCATCACTCTCTCTCTATCTCTCTCTCTCTACTGCTCTCTCCCTCTCCATCTCTCTCTCTCTCTCCATCTCTCTCTCTCTCTACTGCTCTCTCCCTCTCCATCACTCTCTCTCTCTACTGCTCTCTCCCTCTCCATCACTCTCTCTCTACTGCTCTCTCCCTCTCCATCTCTCTCTCTCTACTGCTCTCTCCCTCTCCATCTCTCTCTCTCTACTGCTCTCTCCCTCTCCATCACTCTCTCTCTCTCTACTGCTCTCTCCCTCTCCATCACTCTCTCTCTCTACTGCTCTCTCCCTCTCCATCACTCTCTCTCTCTACTGCTCTCTCCCTCTCCATCTCTCTCTCTCTCTCTACTGCTCTCTCCCTCTCCATCACTCTCTCTCTCTCTCTCTCTCTCTCTCTCTCTCTCTCTCTCTCTCTCTACTGCTCTCTCCCTCTCCACACAGAGAAACAACATACTCTATTTCTCTCCCTCTCCCTGTAATAATGTTTGTTTGGTCACTCCAGGAATAAAAACGGCTGCTTCCTAAAGACGCAAGACTTTTAACCTGTTGCAGTACTGTTTTTTTTGGTGTGTGTGTGTGTGTGTGTGTGTGTGTGTGTGTGTGTGTGTGTGTGGTGTGTGTGTGTCTGTCTGTCTGCCTGCGCGTGCGTGTTTGTGAAGGTTGTAGCAGTGTCCTTGAATATGTTGCTGTGTGAGTCAGGTTGTATGGACTTGTTTAAAGAGAGACAGACAGACAGAAATACAGAAAAAGATGGAGAGAGAGAGAGAGAGAGAGAGAGACAAAAAAAGAGAGAGAGAGAAGAGAAGAACAGATGGGGAACTGTCAGATGAAGAACCTTCATCTACATACTGAAGTCTCTCGTCATACCAAACGCACACACACACACACACACACGCACGCACGCACACATAGGTGAACTTCTGGCCAGGAGATGCTCACTTGTGGCAGTTTTGATGGTGGTCCAGTCTGAGGTCATCATCTCTCCTGATGTCTGTAATACGCGTCCCTCTGCACCTGCTGTATGCCTTCCAGTGAAAAATACACACACACATACTTAAACACACACACACACACACACACGTACACAAATGACATGCATGCGAGTGGCGGCTGTTGTCCAAATCCACTAGGTGTGACTTTTGGAAGCTTGTTGAGAGGGATATGTGAGTGTGTTCTTGTGTGTGTTCGTGTGTGTGTGTGTGTGTCTAACTGAGACTGTAACTGCAGTCTGTTTGTCTATGCTTAGACCACTTGATATAGGCATACAGTAAGTGTGTGTGTGTGTGTGTGTGTGTGTGTGTGTGTGTGTGTGTGTGCGTGCGTGTGTGTGTGTAATGTAGTTTAATATGATGTAGTGACACCCTTACGGATTGTCTACTATAAACCCATTCTGTAAAGGGACTGATTTGTTGAGTGCACTCCAAACACATGCACTTAAGACTTTTAGCTACTTAGTGTGTGTGTGTGTGTGTGTGTGTGTGTGTGTGTGTGTGTGTGTGTGTGCGTGCACTGACTGAGGAACAAATCACATTAAAAAAAAAAAATCTGGGTACTGACAACTTGGCACTAATGACTAAGTACTCCACCCTCTAACTCTCTCTCTTTTTGCTCCCTCTCTCTCTCTCTCTCTCTCTCTCTCTCTTTCTCAACCTCTCTTTCTCCCTATCCCCCCCTCCCCCACTCAAACACATGAATTGCAGAATCTTTGGTTAGGAACGCTAGAGTCTTGAATTCCTGTGTAACTTCGTTCACACTGGAAGGTTGGGCCGTTGCACCCGAGCCATGTACAGCCTCACACGGGGGGTGTTCACAAACAGGAAGCGAGTTAAAGGCCCCGGCTCTCGTCATGTTTAGCTGGCTTCACAACACGTGCCCGTCCCAGCTGGGTTTAGTTCCGGTCCGCTATCTTCGCGGGGCAGAGCACCAGCCCCAGCTGTGCGTGGCGAGGAAAACGCAGACTACTGCAGAGAGTTCCTCCCTGAGCACGCCACTGAGCATGCCAGACTAGGAATACCAGACACTAGACTAGGAATACCAGACTAGAAACGCCAAGTTCAGGAACGTTCAAGTTTGCTAGCAGGGGCTACAAAATGTGCTCATTCCTCACAGTGTTTAATATTTATTTTGCCCACTGGGTCCAAACTGTTTACACTTGTTTACCAAGTCCTGCTAAGTGCACATCCTGTCAGCTCATTTCAAACTCGGCAGGACTTATGTTCATTGATGATGAAAGTTTCCGTTAACAACATTTACATTTTTTCTCTTAGAATTGCGTGCACTTTATTAACACGTAGAAGCTTAAAAATAAACTAAAGAAATGATGCAATGTTATTTTTAAATGCGAAACTTTGGTCTGCTAGAACTTAAAAATTAAAATCATAGACAAAAAAAATCAAGAAGAAGATGGAGATGATGATGAAGATGATGATGACAACTCACTTCCTGTGACCCTCTGAGTCTGTAAACTCCCAGGTACCTGTGCAGGTGTTCAGGACAGAAAGCAGCTTGCTTTGGTTGACTCCACGATCACGTATGTTTTGATCAGTAACCTACAGCATTCATACTGGTTACGCAGGTATATCCGCCGGCTTAATTCTTCCTGAGAGTGTGAACGTGGTCTTCTCATCTCGAGTTTGGAATGAAAACCTCTTTAAACATTCCAACGCCCAGAGTGAGCTGAGCACGGTGTGGGTGTTCTACTCAAGAGAAGGTGTTTGTGAGTGTGTATCGGTGCAGAGCACCTGAGGAATGCCTCAGCCGGCGTTCCGGTTGCCTGTGCCTAAACTCAGAGTGCTCAACAGCGCTTCCAACTTCTTTGGACAGAACCCAAGAGATGTGATATGTTTTCTTAAAACTTTTCATTAAAAAAGGCATTTATGTCAGCGTTTGCGCTCTCAAGCAAAGCAGAGCGTGGAACGTGTGTGTGTGTGTGTGTGTGTGTGTGTGTGTGTGTGTGTGTGTGTGTGTGTGTGTGCGCGCCTCGTTAGTGTGGGCATGTAGCATTCCTTCAGCATTCTGCTTCATTAGTGAGTGTGACATTTACTTTGCTGGTTTTTGGGGGGTTCGCACCCCCCTCCCCAATCATACTTTCTAAGCGTTGCCATGGTATCCCCCCAACTCCTCCTGCCATCACATTTGGAACAAGTGGAGTGATTAACGGAACAATTTTTTAGTGCAACGCACCCCCCACCCCGCCCCACACACAGAAGCCCACACCAAGCAGCTTTGTGAAGACATACGTCCTGCACTTGCGATGTGTTTACCCGTCATGGTTTTAATTGAAAGAGAATTATTTACTCAGCTCTTACAACAGCCATTTGTTCTATATTTTGCTAAATGTACCTCTTATTAGGATTCTTATTGGATGTAGAGGGGGGTTTGTGGTAGACCCTAACCCACACCCACACCCTCACCCTCAACCCCACCCATACCCACACCCCCACCCCCACTACCATCCACACCCACACCCTCACCCTCACCCTCAACCCCACCCACACCCTCACCACAACCCACACCCCCACCCTCACCCTCAACCCCACCCATACCCACACCCCCACCCTCACTCACACCCTCACCCCCACTACCATCCACACCCACACCCCCACCCTCAACCCCACCCACACCCTCACCACCACCCACACCCCCACCCTCACCCTCAACCCCACCCATACCCACACCCCCACCCTCACTCACACCCTCACCCCCACTACCATCCACACCCACACCCTCGCCCTCACCCTCAACCCCACCCACACCCTCACCACCACCCACACCCCCACCCTCACCCTCAACCCCACCCATACCCACACCCCCACCCTCACTCACACCCTCACCCCCACTACCATCCACACCCACACCCCCACCCTCAACCCCACCCACACCCTCACCACCACCCACACCCCCACCCTCACCCTCAACCCCACCCATACCCACACCCCCACCCTCACTCACACCCTCACCCCCACTACCATCCACACCCACACCCTCACCCTCACCCTCAACCCCACCCACACCCTCACCACCACCCACACCCCCACCCTCACCCTCAACCCCACCCATACCCACACCCCCACCCTCACTCACACCCTCACCCCCACTACCATCCACACCCCCACCCCCACCCTCAACCCCACCCACACCCTCACCACCACCCACACCCCCACCCTCACCCTCAACCCCACCCATACCCACACCCCCACCCTCACTCACACCCTCACCCCCACTACCATCCACACCCACACCCTCACCCTCAACCCCACCCACACCCTCACCACCACCCACACCCACACCCCCACTACCATCCACACCCACACCCTCACCCTCACCCTCAACCCCACCCATACCCACACCCACACCCCCACTACCATCCACACCCACACCCTCACCCTCAACCCCACCCACACCCTCACCACAACCCACACCCCCACCCTCACCCTCAACCCCCACCCTCACCCTCAACCCCACCCATACCCACACCCCCACCCATACCCACACCCCCACCCTCACTCACACCCTCACCCCCACTACCATCCACACCCTCGCCCTCACCCTCAACCCCACCCACACCCTCACCACCACCCACACCCACACCTCCACCCTCACCCTCAACCCCACCCATACCCACACCCCCACTACCATCCACACCCACACCCTCACCCTCACCCTCAACCCCACCCATACCCACACCCACACCCCCACTACCATCCACACCCACACCCTCACCCTCAACCCCACCCATACCCACACCCCCACCCTCACTCACACCCTCACCCCCACTACCATCCACACCCACACCCTCACCCTCAACCCCACCCACACCCTCACCACCACCCACACCCACACCTCCACCCTCACCCTCAACCCCACCCACACCCCCATCTACACTCCCAGCTCTATTCTGAGGATGACTGAAGATGAGGATTGTCGTCCTGCACAAGGCAAAACTGTCTGACTTTGGTGCACATGCTGGCACACCCACGAACACACACACACACGTGTGCTCACACACCAGTTTAGAAATGTAAAGGCAAGAGAAATAATGACACAATCCGAAGTAAAAAATGCATCAAACGTAAGTTTCCCAAAAAGAAAAAAAAAGAAACAGAAACAAAGATGGAAGATGGATGAGAGAGAGAGAGAGCGAGCGAGAGAGAGAGAGAGAGAGAGCGAGAGCGAGGTTTTTGGGTGCAGTGAGTAGAATAGCTCGTCTGGGCTTCAATAAGCCTAATCAGGACACAGTAATGTACTGATGACTAGTATTAAACCATCACCTGTGTCTACACCCAGCAGGCATGGCAGGGGAGCAGCTGTCAGACTGGCTGGTGTTCGCTCCCTGTGATGGTTTGGTTACAAAAAAGAAGCACCCTGTTTTTGGACAGCAACACACACACGCACACACTCTCACACACACACACACACACACACACACGTACTTGTCAGCTCTCTCAGCTGCACTTTTTTTAAGAGGAAATTACATGTTCTCTACTTCCCCCAGCTGCCTGTCAACTTGGTGGGCGGGTGTGTGTGAGTGTGTGTGTGAGTGTGTGTGTGTGTGTGTGTGTGTGTGTGTGTACGAGTGTGTGTGTGAGTGTGTGTGTGTGTTTGCACATGCAGAAATGAAAAATAGATAGCGAATTCTCAGGCGGATGATAATTAGCCGTATTTCCATTGCCTGTGTGTCTTCCCTGCTCAGCAGAGAGGAGCTCCCTGTGTTGGCTGTAA
>NC_137507.1:17587500-17597500 GCF_041902795.1 Electrophorus electricus
CGGAGCGCTGGAACACTCGGACCAGCCCGATCCGGATGCCATTAAGATGTTTGTGGGCCAGATCCCGCGGTCCTGGTCCGAGAAGGAGCTGAAGGAGCTATTTGAGCCTTACGGAGCTGTTTACCAGATCAATATACTGAGAGACCGCAGCCAAAACCCACCGCAGAGTAAAGGTAGGACACACACACACATGCACACATACATACGCGCACACACACGCACACACACATGCACACATACAAGTGAGATTAAATAGACACACACATATACATGCAAAAAAATCTTTTGAATTGATTTGGCTGTAAGGTAGAACAGGTAGTGTGTGTTGGGAGTCTATGAGGAAGAAAAGCTCAGTCCAATACACCCTAACAACACGCTCTATTGAAATAGTGCTCCTAGATTGGAAATCAGGACACCCTGTTGTCATGTGTGTGTGTGTATGCGTGTGTGTGGCTGTCTGGGTTTGTGTATCGGTGTGTATATCTCTGCCTTGGTGTATGTGTCTGTGGGTGTGTGGGTGTGTATATATATGCATATATCTGTATGTGGCTGTCTGGAGTAGAACAAAAATTCTTTTACTTTTCTGTCAAGCTTTGCTTTAGAATGTTGTCAGCGTCTGAGCGTTGGAGCTTTTGCAGACGGAGCTGCCGTTCCAGGTTTGACATGTATGGTGACTAACGTGAGAGTTGTTTCCCAGCTACGCGTCCAGAGCTCCCACAGGCAGCGGGAGCAGAGGAACGTGGGTGCAGTCTCTGCCGTCTCCGCGGTCTCCTGAACAACGTGATATTATTTCAGATGAAGTCCTTTTGCTTAAAGATACAGGGTGGTGGTGCAGAAACTGATTTCTTAGTGAATCAAAATGTCTTAAATGAAAAAAATAAATCTTTACTCTTCGGCTCCGTGAGGTAGCATTCCGCGATCGGGCTGTGCGCTGGGCTGCTGGACGTCTGGATTTATTTCATGTTAGTATGTCTTTGAGACACACTCACCCGTACACACCAATTGCAGCGTGATTTCTTTGGCTTTTTCTCAGTCTCTATGGAATATTTGTGTGCGTGCGTGTGTGTCTGCGTGCGTGCGCGCGCGTGCATGCGTGCGTGTATGTGTGTGCGCGCATGCGTGTACGTGCGAGCGTGCATGCGTGTGTCTGCGTGTGTGCGTCTGCACTTGTGTGCAGCGTGAGGATGTGGTTCTGATTGGGTCTTGCTGTGGTAAATGCGGGTTCGGAACAGAGCTGTTAGTCGCAGTTAAAGTGGGTCTCTCAGGTCCAGGCTTCATCAAGGCCTCTGACACAGGCTCAGAGTCGTAATGGCCGCTGCTGGCCTTCATGCTCTCCAGCCCATACTCATTTAGGAAAAGGTCATTACACACAGCTCAGACTGCTTAAGTTAAATTAGACAGAGAATTAGTGAAAAAGTCCTTCAGTGAAACGGGGCTCTCTCTCTCTCTCTCTCTCTCTCTCACACACACACACACACACGCACACACACACACTTTTCCCAGTGCTCTCTATAATTAGTGCTGTCCTATTTTTCTGGTTTTGGGGCAGTTTCTCTCAGCTCCGAGACTGTGGAGCAGCACTGGCCTGAGTTCTCAGTGCTGGAATTAGTGTGAGCAGTTGCTTTCAGAATCGAGCTTGTGTGTGTGTGTGTGTGTGTGTGTGTGTGTGTGTGTTTGCTTGGATTGGCTGTGTCACAGCCTGGCCACACAGAAACACACGCACAAACAGTGGCTTCACATAACAACAGCAGGCTTCACAGATCACCATGCACGTGTATGTGAATGTGTGTGTGTATGTGAGCATGTGCGCGCGCATGCCTGTGTGGTGGGTGCATGTGTGTGAGGAGGTGGAATGAAGACATAGAATATAAATGTACCAGGAGGAGAGAAGTGAGAATTGTTTATCAGAGCTGGACTGCAATTTAAAATGAGGATAGACACGCGCTTGTGCGCACACACACACACACACACACACACACACACACATACACATACACACACACACACTCAAAATCACACGGGCACTTTTAGCCATGCTCACAAACAAACGGCTAGAGACAAGACAAAAGTTGCGTTAAACACACACAGATATACACAAACATGCACACATACACACCCACGCAAACCAAACATACACATACACACATACATGCATTAAACACATGCACACACACAGAGGGGGGCAGAACAGGTTGGCCCTTGTTGACTGAGTGATGTGAGAACACTGCAGGCTGAATGAACCAGGGCAGCTGTGGGACTCTTTAGTAAAGATGTATTCCTGCCTGCCTTTGAACTCCTTAACACACACACACACACACACACACGCACACTCACACATATGAGTGAATGAATGGGGTAGTGTGAACGCATCCTTTTCAGTTCCTCGCATCACAGTGCTACTGCTAAATGATACAGGTGTGTGTGTGTGTGTTGAGCTTTCAGAGGGCTGGTACAGGCCCGTTATGCTAATTTATTCAAATATATGCTAATAGATATGCGCCTGTGTTCCTGCATATTATAATGACCGTTCAGGTCTCCAGATCTTCTCCAGCATCTCCCTGAAAGCCACAGAAAAAAACATCAGCAAGCATTTGGTATTTGTATGATTTATATAGTCTAGGAAAGCCTGGTACTGTATGTGTGTGTGTGTGTGTGGGGGGGGGGTGTGCATGCGTTTGTGTGAGTGTGTGTGGGTGCGTGTGTGCGTTTGTGTGTGTGTGTGGGTGCGTGTGTGCATATGTGTGTGCGTGTGCGTGCGTTTGGGGGTGTGTGTGTGCAAGTGCGTACGTGTGTGTGTGCGCGTTTGGGTGTGTGCGTGTGTGTGTGTGCATGCGTTTGGGTGTGTGTGTGTGCGTGTGTGTGTGTGCATGCGTTTGGGTGTGTGCGTGTGTGTGTGTGCATGCGTTTGGGTGTGTGCGTGTGTGTGTGCGAGTGTGTGTGTTATGGGATAGCCCACATTGTTCACTCTTTACATCTGGGAATATATAAATAAATGAGCAGAATACAGATACATGCAGATGGGGAAGTGATTGCATGTCCTTTTCTTGGAAGTCCTGCAGTCTTTTTTTCTCCATCATTATCTGTTTGTCTCTCTCTCAGTCTTTTTGTTATTATTCATTGAGTTCTCTTTCAGTAACTCCCTATCTCTTTCTCCTTTTCTCTCTCTCTCTCTCTCTCTTTCTCTCTTCTCTTTTGTTTGGGGCGTGTATTTCAGTGGAAGAGTGTTTGAGGACGTAGCAGGTTTGGGGGTGTCTTTGTGGTGGTGTGTTTGGAGTGCTTAATGGGTGGAGAGTCCAAGGGGGTGGACTGTCTGGGGTTGGAGTGGTTAATGGGTGGAGTGTCTGAGGGATGGTTCTTAGGGGGTTGGTGTGTCTTTAGGGTGGTGAGTCTTTGAGAGTGGTGTGATTGTGGTGTGGGGAGTTTGAGGAGTTGGTGTGTTTGGGGGGTGGAGTGTCTCAGGGTTGTATGTCTGAAGGGTTGTTTTTGAGGGGTGGAGTGTCTCAGAGAGTGGAGTGTCTTTGGGGTGGTGTCTCAGAGGGTGGTGTGTCTCAGAGGTTGGAGTGTCTTTGGGCTGGTGTTTGAGGGGTGGTGTTTGAGGGGCAGAGTGTCTCAGAGAGTGGAGTGTATCAGAGGGCGGTGTTTGAAGGGTGGAGTGTGTAAGAGGGTGGAGTTTGAGGGGTGGAGTGTCTCAGACGGTGGTGTTTCGGGGTGGAGTGTCTCTGAGGGTGGTGTTTGAGAGGTGGTGTGTCTTTGCTGGGTGAAGCTGGGTTATGATTTATTTCATTGCTGCAAAAGCTTCATAGCCAATTAGCACAGCCATTAGCTTTGTTAGCTCTGCTCCCAAGGCCAATCAGTCATTAGTTACAGGTTGAGATGTGTGTGTGTGTGTTTAGCTGTGTTGGTGAAGATAATGTGGATGTTAGTAGAGTTAGTGTAGTGTGTGTGTGTTTGTGTGTGTGAGAGAGAGAGAGAGAACTGAGAAGTATGGTGTTTTGGCCATTGAGAGCACGGCACTGTTGCCAGGCACGAATGACTCGATGTTTAGTTCTGCCAAAACTCCCCCCCCCCCCCCCTCTCTCTCTCTCTCTCTCTAATCATTTGGCTGTGTGTCATATTCCCTCTCTCCACATCATCACCCACAATATCAGAGCCTGATCAGTAAACTCCCTCTGATCTGACGTCTCTTTAGCTCCGCTGTGAGATCAGTGGACGAGGCTCCAGCATGAGTGCACACACACACACCCACACACACACACACCCCCACACACAGACACATGCACCCACACACACACACACACACCCACACACACACGCACCCACACACACACACGCACCCACACACACACACGCACCCACACACGACACACACACACACACGCACACACACACACACACACACGCACACACACACCCACGCACACACACACCCACTCCCGCACCCACCCACACACACGCGCACACACACACACCCACACACACACGCACCCACCCACACACACACACACACACGCACCCACCCACACACACACACACACACCCACACCCACACACACACACGCACCCACACACACACACACACACCCACACGCACACACACGCACACACACACACACGCACCTACCCACACACACACACACACCCACACCCACACACACACACCCCCCCCACACACACACGCACCCACACACACACACACCCACGCGCACACACACACACACCCACACACGCACACACACCCCCACACCCCCCCACACACACACGCGCGCGCACACACACACGCACACACCCACACGCATACACACACACACACACACGCGCACACACACCCACACATCCACACCCCCACACACACACACGCACCCACCCACACACACACACACGCACACACACCCACACACACCCACCCACACACACACACGCACACACCCACACACACACACACACGCACACACACACACACACACAAACACACACACCCACACACACACACCCAAACACACACACACACACCCAAAACACACACACACACACACACACGCACACCCACGCACGCACACCCACGCACACACACACGCACACACACGCACGCACACCCACACACACACACACACCCACACACACACACACACACACCCTTCCCATCAGGTCTGCTGCGTGCTTGTCTCAGGCAGGTGTGTTTATTGAGGTCCCACTCGCAGGTGTGGCAGTCCGCATGACAGGTGCCAGTTTGAACGCTGGGGTTTTAGACACCGTCACTGTCTGCTTTTGTACCAGAGCCAAGATTGGGTGGCACACACACACCCACACACACACACACACACACACAGTACGTTCACACTGTCGTACACATTTGCAGCCTGCCCATTTTTCGGGCTTTGATCTGGGCTTTGACAGCAGTGTACTTGGGACATCAAGCACACACATGCAAACATGCACAGCTACACACGTATATGCGAGTGCAGGCACACACACACACACACACACACACACGCACATGCACACACCCACACACACACACACACCCAAACACACACACGCACACACCCAAACACACACACACACGCACACACACGCACATGCACACACCCACACACACACACACACCCAAACACACACACGCACACACCCAAACACACACACACACGCACCCACACACACACACACACACACACAGGTGGAGGTGTGTGGAATCACATAAACGCTCTTTTGTCATATATCCTTGGTGAGACTGTGAAGGGAGTTTTAAGGTGCTTAACGGCTAAGACTGCATATCTAAACGGCATGAATCTAGAAAGCTGGTTAAACACACACACACACACATACACGTGCGCAGTCATGGAAACACTGACTGCAGCCTATTTTAAGGCATACATCTTTAAAATTCATCGCTCTCTTGGTTTTCTACCAGGAGAATGTTACACAGAACAGTGTATGAGCATGTGCAAAGAGCAGGCCAGTGTGTCCGGAGTTCTCCGGCTGGTGCGGTGTGGGCGTGCACATCTGCGTGCAGGTCAAAGGTTACCATCATTTCAACACCACTAGTCTCTTCTCCATATACAGGACAAGTGAAAAATCAAAACCAAACAACCAAACCAACAACAACCAGAACCTGGACAAACAACTCTGCACAGTTGCTATTCTCCTGACTTTCCACCCAACTCCCCCCTGCCCCTCACTCTCTCTCTCTCTCTCTCTCTCTCTCTCTGTCACCATCTCACTCTCACTCTCTCTCTCTCTCTCTCTCTCTCTCTCTCTCTCTCTCTCTCTCTCTGTCACCATCTCACTCTCTCTCTCTCTCTCTCTCTCTCTTTCTCTCTCTCTCTCTCTCTCTCTCTCTCTCTGTCACCATCTCACTCTCACTCTCTCTCTCTCTCTCGCACTCTCTCTGCTCTCTCTCTCGCCCCCCCCCCCCGCGCTCTGTCTCTTGTGTGCACGTTTCTTTGGATCTTTGTATGCTTTGGCAGTGAGACGGTTCGTTCTCTCTGCAGGCTGCCAAATGAAAAAAAGGGGAAAAACCAAATCCAGTTATGTTTTTGTTCACTTACAGTGCGCTCTCCCTCTCCCTCTTCTTCTCCCTCCCTCTCTCTATTTTCCAGGGTGCTGTTTTGTCACGTTCTACACACGGAAAGCGGCCCTGGAGGCCCAGAATGCACTGCACAACATAAAGACCTTAACTGGGGTGAGTTCCTGTTTACTGTTTATGTGCCCGCTGTTGGTGACCGGAGGTAAATTGTGATGGTCAGTTGGAGCGATTCGCACGCTCCCTGTAATCGGGTGTCCTCACCAGATCGCCAGACTTCCCTCTGGTGTTGTTCTGGCAAGGAGACGAGATCTTAGCCTCCTGGAGAATCTGGCCCACAAGACATAAGGAGATAGATGAGGATAGGAGAGGAGAAGAAGGAGGAGAGGAGAGGAGAGGAGAGGAGGAGAGGAGAGAGGAGGAGAGGAGAGGAGAAGAAGGAGGAGAGGAGAAGAGAGGAGGAGAGGAGAGAGGAGGAGAGGAGAGGAGAAGAAGGAGGAGAGGAGAGCCCTTGACATTCCCTTTTGCCCAGCAAAGACCTCCAGATGCCACCCTAAAACAGAATGAGTGGGATATGAGCGTGGTGGACAGAATAGGAGAGGAGACACACACGCATATTTTTGTGGACTTTGTGACTGTTAGGGTACATTAATTTGGGCTAAAATCTGTGTAGTGTGTACAGGTGTTTGTGTCTGCCTGTGGTTATGTGAAGAGCCTTTGACCTCTGACCCCAGTGTGCTATGCTGCAGTGTTCTGGTTGGTCAGAACGGACTGATGGTCCTCTGAAGGATATATCTAGCTTCCTCTCTTCTGTCTTCCCCTCACCTTTCGGCATTAGTTTTTGCACTTCTGGACACAAGTGCATTATGCAAACACACACACACACACACACACACTCACACACTCACACACATGCATATACTCCCACACACACACTGCCCACTAAGACCTGTAGTGAGATCTATCAGCACTAAGGTTAGCTTAGCATCTCACACACACAGCCAAAGCCAGCCTCTCTCCCATCACAGGGAGTGAGTGTGTGTGTGTGTGTGTGTGTGTGTGTGTGTGTGTGTGTGTGTGTGTGTGTGTGTGTGTGTGTGTGCGTGCGTTTCCCTTTTCTTTCTTTTCTTTCTCTCTTTCTCTCCTTTCTCTCTTTCTTTCTCTTTTCTTTCTCCCCTTTCTCTCTTTTCTTTCTCTTTTCTTTCTCTTCTTTCTCTCTTTCTCTTTTCTTTCTCTCCTTTCTCTTTTCTTTCTCTCCTTTCTCTTTTCTTTCTTTTCTTTCTCCCCTTTCTCTCTTTTTCTCTTTTCTTTCTCTCCTTTCCCTTTTCTTTCTCTTCTTTATCTCCTTTCTCTTTTCTTTCTTTTCTTTCCCTTTTCTTTCTCTCCTTTCTCTTTTCTTTCTTTTCTTTCTCCCCTTTCTCTCTTTTTCTCTTTTCTTTCTCTCCTTTCCCTTTTCTTTCTCTTCTTTATCTCCTTTCTCTTTTCTTTCTTTTCTTTCTCTTTTCTTTCTCTCCTTTCTCTTTTCTTTCTCTTTCTTTCTCTCCTTTCTTTTCTTTTTCTTTTCTTTCTCTTTGAGTGTGTGTGTGTGTGTGTGTGTGTGTGTGTGTGTGTGTGTGTGTGTGTGTGTATATGTGTGAGTGAGTGAGTGTGTGTGTGAGTGCATGTGTGTGTGTGAGGATGAGAGGCAAAGAGAATCATATCACAAAAATAGTTATTACTTTCCTTACATTGTTTATGAATCTGAAAATAAGTTCATAAATGAATATTTGGACAAAATTATTTCTTTTGCGTGATCTAGGTGCCACCTTCCCAATGTTAGGTAGCCAATCACAGTCAAGTACCACAAAGCCCTTTTGTGTATGTGATCGTGTTTTGTTTCCGACCAGGAGAAAACAGGTCAATATTAGTTAAGACTGAGCCAATGCAGCACTAATGAAGCGAGTTCAATCACGCCAGGACCGAGATCAGCGGAGGGCAGCATGAGACCGAGACAGAGTTGAGACTAAAACCAGAGAAACCACAGCTTCAGTTCAAGCTCACGATTCAAAGCACAACTACAAATTAAAGAAATGTGTGATTATGTTTAAACTTTCAGGACTAAGAACTAACAGGTTTACCAAACGCTGTGGCTTATCTGAGCAGTTTAGAAAAGCAGGATGGAGGTTTGATCCAGGAGCACGTGTACTGGCCCACCGATGAACCTACAATGTCGACGTCACTCTGCCATTGAAACTCCAGTACAAGTTGACATATTCAGTTATTTGAGTCCAAAATTCCCTGAAGAGGTCAGGTCTCGGTTTCTGTCCCTGCGTGTGGTTTGGATGAGAACAGCACTTTTGGATATTTTGAACATTCAGACTTTTTTGTCTGGTGTAAACAGAGCCTCTAACAATAACATTTGCGTGTTTGCATCAGTGCAGAGTCACTTTAATTACACACACACACAGACACACAAACACACACAGGCCTATGCTCATAGAGTACGTGTGTGTGAGAGCGAGAGAGAGAGAGAGAGAGAGAGAGAGAGAGAGAAGGTGTTTGATTTCTGTCAAGCTAATGCCATCAGAGTGAGAAAGTGTGAAAGAGCAGATAAAGTGAAAGACTGTATGAGGGAGAGACAGGTCAAGGAGAGAGAGACGCTAGGAAGGGAGACACTATAGGAGAGAGACAGGCAGACAGACATGCAGATAGACAGACAGACAGGGATCATTGCAGTGTGTTGTAAAGTTTCTTAGTAAGGAGCTTAGAACACATCAAAGACCCCTCGATCCAAAATCCCTTACACTACCATCTGACTGAGAGGTGTGTGTGTGTGTGTGTGTGTGTGTGTGTGTGTGTGTGTGTGTATGTGTGTGTGTTTGTGTGTGCGTGCGCACGTGAATGTTTAATGGGCTTAAGGGTTGGTACAGGTTAGCTTGATCTCTGTAATTAGTGGCATGGCCTGTAGTTTGTCTGTGTGTGTGTGTGTGTGTGTGTGTGTGTGTGTGTGCGTGTGTGTGTGTGTGAAATGTGATGTGATAAATCTAAAGCATAAATTTAATAAATCTGGATCTGATAATACAACACACACACACACACACACACACACACACACATCCATTTGTCTATTCTCTGTTTCCTCACCAGTGTTTGCTGTGTCTGTGTGTATGTGTGCATATGATAGTCAGAGTGAAGTTGAGGTCCAACAGCAGATCAAAGGCAAAGAGTGACTGTAGGGCTGTACACACACACACACACACACACACACACACACACACACACACACACAGGTAGAGAGAGAGCAGGAATGATCTGAGGTAGAGTGCAGGAATGTGTGGGGGAAGGGTGCGGGTATGTCAGCCCGTCACGGTGTCCGACACACGTGAGGACAGCAGCAGACAAAAGGAGTGAAGATGTGCAGGACAGGGACGTGAGAATGGTGAGGACAGCAGCAGACAAAAGGAGTGATGTGAAGATGTGCAGGACAAGGACGTGAGAATG
>NC_137507.1:17615000-17617500 GCF_041902795.1 Electrophorus electricus
CCTGTGGGACGGGGTAGACGCCCAGAAGGGCTCAGCGTGGACGCGCGATGCGGACATCTCCAGCACCTTTCGAGAGCCGCGCAGCGAAGACGTGAGGCTGTTCCCAGAACAGAGAAAAACATGCTAATAAAGTGGTAGTGGGATACAACAGTGCATTTGATGCAGAAGACATACGGTCCGTGGACGTTTCCTGCACTAGGGCAGCTCGCTGTCTGAAGCGCGTCTGAAGAAGCTCTCAACTGTCCCAGAATTTGGAGCTTGGAGCTTGGAGCTTTGAAACCCTGTGGTCACCGTGAGTCCTGGAAGAGCACGATTCATTGCATGCAGCACATGCAAATGAGCAAGGCGGGGCTTGCCGTATCGATCGAAATGACTTCAGTCACTCTGGTCGCCTCTGATAGCAACTAGAGTAGTCGGGGCATCTTAACTTGTGTTTGCTGTGTGTGTGTGTTTGTGTTACCTGTGTGTTAACTCATAGTTTGCAGTATATACATCGAGAGTGTATATACGATACATTCTGTGCATTCTCCTCTTCGATCCTCCACTTTACTCACCGAGCATAGTAGAGCAGTGTGTGTGTGAGAGTGTGTGTGTGTGTGTATGTGTGTGTGTGTAGTGCCCAACATACCCCCCCCCACACACACGCACACACACACACACATACACATACACATACACACACACACACACACACACACACACACACACGCAAAAACCACACATGCTAGCACATTCGTTTGTTCATGGCCACCATCCTACCGATCTTTTCACACACACACACACACACACACACACACACACACACACACACACACACGCTGACCCTCTCTCTCTCTTTAGGTATGAATGCTCTGCAGTTACAGAATCTGGCCACTCTGGCCGCTGCTGCCGCGGCCGCTCAGAGTTCGGCCAGCCCCTCCACCGCTGGTGCCCTCACCTCCAGCACCGGGTCACTGGGAGCCCTGGCCAGCCCAGGTAACCAGCGGCAGCCTCCATCACCCCCATCACCACCATCGTCGTCCTCCTCGTCGGAGTCGTAGCCATCGCGCCGTTGGTCCTTCTTTTGTTTTTTCTGGTTTTATTTTAGCCGTTGTGTGAGTTTATTTTTCCACCCCCTTCTCGCCGTTCTTAGCCTTTCACGCTTGTGTCCCGGCGTTTGGGCCGTGCGTGCGTGTGCGTGTGTGTGAGGGAGGGGTCCCGTGCAGTGTCTCGGGACGGCTCCGGGGATGTGGCCATCGTCACGCTCTGGCTTTGTTAGGTGTTTGACGGCGTAAATTCCACAGCCCTCGCGAGTTCTAATCGTGATTCACCCATTTGGGAATTTTTCCGCGAGGAGTGGAACTGTTTGCTGGGAAAATATTTCCTGAGTAGAGATACATGGGCAGGAGGCTGGACTGTTATTTTCCCAGAGCACATTGCTTTGACACTTCTCTTTTCATCTCTCTCACTTCATCGCTCTTTTCATAACACACTCTCGCACTCTCGCTCCCTCTCTCAGTCAGTCGTGGGTAAATGAGAAAGTGTTGATCCCACAGATCGTAAGTCTGCCCCCATGAATGTCGTGCCTTTTTTCAAAGCCTTTCTTCATACTCCTCCTCTTCCTCTTCACCATTCATTGTACCCATCTTTTACACCACCACCTGCGTGCATATGCTGTGTGTGTGTGTGTGTGTGTGTGTGTGTAAGAGAGGATGACGTTTAAATGGAAAAAATGTGAGTCTTTCAGTTTGTTTCTGTGCAGTATAACATTCTGTGCATCTTTTTTCTCTTTTCCTGTCTCGTTTTCTCCTGCTGTCTCTTCCATTTCCTGTCTCTTTCTCTCTATCCCCCTCTTTCTTTTTCTCTGTTCCTGTGTCTCTTTGGGTCCTATTGTCTGTTTCTCACTGTTTTCCGCCTCTCTCGCTCTCTCTCTCTCTCTCTCTCTCTCTCTCTCCCTCCCTCTCTCCCTCAGCAGCAGGGTCCACGGCTAACTCCAGCGCGGGGGCCATGAGCTCTCTGGGGTCCCTGGGCACACTGCAGGGACTGGCAGGGGCCACCGTGGGCCTCAACAACATCAACGCACTAGCAGGTAGCGTCAACAGTGAGTACAGCCCTGCGCGCACCTCGCTCATCCCACCCAGCACGCCCACATAACGCCCGCCGTGCGCACACGCCCAGAGAGATGCCCGGTGCGCCCATTGCACACAGAAACGCAAACGCTCACACGGATGAAAGTATTTAACCGTTAAATGTACAAAGGGCACCTCCCTGGGCTTGATGGGAGTTTGCTGTTTGTGCGCGTGTTCGTGTGCGCGGATGTGTGCATGAGCGTTCTTTCTGACTGTCGCTATAGATATGTGCGTGTGTGTGTGTGTATGTACTCTTCGTGCTGCGTGTACTCGGTGTGTTGTTTCTGTCCAGTTCAGGAAATGAACGGTTCGCTAGGCCGGAAGCGTCTGCTTGGACGTCTCTGCGAGGTGGGATGCTGGGTGAACTGGTTTTGGGTCTGTTTCCCCCGAAC
>NC_137507.1:17622500-17625000 GCF_041902795.1 Electrophorus electricus
TTCTGTAGAGCATTATAAAAGATTTTGATCTGTTGATTGCTAAAAATAGAAACTAATAAAGTATTCTGAGTGTTTCGTGGGGGGGACAAACTGAAAATACTTGATGTTTATTGAAAGAACAAAACTAAAGTACAGAAAGCCACAGGCCTGTAAATTTTATTTGTAAAAAAAAAAAAACAGTTATATTTTTATATAAAATTTCTACTGCCTCTAAAGTAAAGGAGTTTATTTATTCTCGTTAAGTTATTGGGTTCCTAAAGGCGTGGTCTCTCTGTCTGGAGCTGTGTCCCGTATTCTTCTGAAGCCTGTGTGTGAAGAGAGCGCACCCCATCTCCCTCTCTCTCTCTCTCTCTTTCTCTCTCTCTCTCTCTTGCTCGCTCTCTCTCTCTCTCTCTCTCTCTCTCTCTCTCTCTCTCTCTCTCTCTCTCTCTCTCTCTCTCCACCTGTCTTTCTTCCGCCTGTAACGTCACGCTTTCAGTCGCATGGGGCCGCACAGTTGTCCAAACACAAGGAACCATTTGAGGTTCTCAAAGAGAGCCGTGATTTCAGGCAGGTAGTACGTTACAGTTTTAAGGTGCGGTCACCTCGTACTGTAAGTTAGTGTTTGTGGGGCGTGTCTTGTTTCTGCGGTCAGTCTTCAGTGGGAAGGTCAGCGGTCGTCTCCATCAGCAGTCAAAATGTGAGGGTGGACTGGTTTTAGGCTACTGGTTTTAGGGTACGGCGGAGATACAAGGGAAACCACCGAAGTGCGTGTTCTGAGAGAGGCCTTTGGCATGATTAACCACCTGCAGAGGCTAAAAATCGTACTGTGCATGCGAGGGGTCATTTTGAGTAATTGTGAAGTCCTACTTCTTTGCTCTGTTTTCCTCTCTCTCTCTCTCTCTCTCTCTCTCTCTCTCTCTCTGGATTCCTTTTCATTCTCTCCCTTCTCATAATTAGTGGCACTTCATATGTACAATCTCTTGTTCTTTTTCCTTATGTATCGTTTAGCTTTGTCTGGCGTTTTCTTTTGTGTTTGTTTGTTTATCCGTAGGGTTTTTTGTTGTTGTTGATCTCTAATTCCCCAAATCAAGATCCATCTACTTATCCCAAAATGGGGATCGACAGTGATGGATACTTTTGGGTGCTGTGTGTGTGTGTTTGTGTGTGTGTGGTGTGTGTGTCTGTGTGTGTGTGTGTGTGTGTGTGTGTATGTGCGTGTGCGTGCGTGCGTGTGTGTGTGTGTGCGTGTGCGTGCGTGCGTATGTATGTGTGTGTGCGTGCGTGTGTATGTGTGTGTGTATGTGTGCGTGCGTGCGTGTGTGTGTGTGTGTGTGTGTGTGTGTGTGTGTATCATTTATGTACTTGTTTACCCATTTGAAATATATGTAGTATTTTTAAAAATCCAGAAGTGACAGAACAATGCTGAGAGGGGTTCTTATGGTGCCCAGCTGGTCAGTAGTGCTGTTGTCGTCGTCGTCGTCGACGTTGTTGTTTGTCACTTGTTGTTCTCATGGTTTTAATGCTGTAGTTGTGTGCCAGAGCCGTGTGTGTAACTCTCCTCTCCCGTTTTCTCCCCTAGAACTCATCTCCATGACTCTTTGCTCATCGTTTGCCTAGCATGTCTACGTGGCGTTCAAAAAAAAAAAAAAAAAAAAAAAGTCTCATCGTGTCGTCATTGTTTCCGATGTCTTTCTGAGTTCTCCTGATCATAAGCTGGTCTCCTCCTACTGAGCTCTCAAACTTTGATCTTAGCTCCACCTCTTTTGTTTCGGACGTGTTTTTGCATGTGACCTCATTTGAAGCTTATTTGAACCTGTTTCTGTTGTTTTTAATTTTTCTCTTTGTTTGTTTGGAATAACGGGGGGTGGGGGGGTAAAAATGTGAAAAAGCTGCATTTACAGATAGGGAGAGTATATTTAACACCACAACCTGGAGCGTCACTTTTAACCAGAAGCATCATTTTACTCATTTAAATAAATAAATACATAAATAAATAAATCCTGTGGCAAATGAATTAAAAGAATTTGCGTTGGACTTATGTTTGTTAGTTTGGCGTTTTTCTCTCTTTGTGTTTAGAGTTTCCTTTTTTCCTTTGGTTCTTTTTTTCATTCATTTAAAGTAAACTTGAAAGTACAATACAGGGATTGGCTTTGGGACTTCCTGTTGGTGCACCTCTCTGTCAGAGGCCAGCAGTAAGAGCCCCATGCTGGTTTCTATGAGAAATAGACTACTTCCACGCAGTTTTAATACAAAAAACTGTCTGATTGATATTAGAGTCTCTCAGAGCTTGCTTGTGGTTTTTACATTTTTCAGGCAGTGTAAAGTTTTTTGATAAGGCCATTTTAAGTGGCTTGGTTTCTCATTAAAGTCTATATAAAACCACTTTTTTCTAGAGTAGTAAAGGTATAAAAAACAATAAAAAAGAATGCCCTGTTTGGGGGAAATGCTACCTACATGTCACACCTTTTGCTGAACTGACCTACAGTTAGACAATCCGTGGTATAAATGCACATGAAAT